>NC_077229.1:29456336-29693836 GCF_027887165.1 Monodelphis domestica
TGAATTCAGGTCTTTCTGATTTCAGGCCCAGAAATTCCTGCCTCTGATACATACTGATTTTGTGACTATATGCTGCCAGTCACAGTCAATTAGTGCCAGGCAACTTTCTAAGTAAGACCAGGGGTTAAAGACAAGTTGATTATCTGTTTTAGTGGATCATGTTTCCTTCCTGGGAATTGCCTGCACCAATGGACTTCCAGGTTCCTTATCCTAGGTTGCCCAGTGGATAGAGTTTGGGCCCTGGAGTCTGGAAGACCTGAGTCTGCCTAATATGCCCTTAAATAAATGCTTGTTGACTTTTGAAGGAGTTTATTTCCTATGATCTCACAGCTAATAAAAGTGGACTTTGAACCCAGAGTTCTAAGTTGAAGTCCAGAATCCCTTCCCCAAGATGGAGCTTCTGAAAAGAATTCCCCAATGAAGGCTGGGATGGCCTTTCTTGACTGTGCCGGGCGTTGGGCTAAGAGCTGGGGATGCAAATACAAACCAGAAGGACAGTCCTGACCTCAAGGATCTCACATTCCAATGCCTCCTGTGGCCCCTTTCTCCCATGGATGAATTTTTTTCTTGAACCTCCATTTTGAGGAAGGGTCCTTGAGCAGCCACCATCTTTCATTCTTCAGGCTAATCCACCATGTCCCCTCTAAGGTCTCCCCACTTTAAATCTCTTTTCCGTATGGTCTTCTCTCAATACGATGTAAGGTCCCTGGGACCAGGATAATCAGTCTTTTTGCTTATGTTTGTAGCCCCAGGGCTTGGCTCAGTGCCCTGTGGAAGGTACCAAATGGGAAGGCACCAGCCATGGGGAGAGTGGGGGAAAAGGAGACTGAATAAATAAGAAGGGGACAGATTTTAAAGAGCTTTGAAAAAACCCTCAAGGACTCAGTTTCCCCTTCTGTAAAATGTCAAGTTTGGCCTGGACAGCCTGGGAGATCTTGTCCAGCTATAGATGGATGGTTCTGGTTCCCTGACTGGCAAAGTGCCGGCTGTCCAGCACAAGGGGAATAGTGGAAAGAAGATGAATAAACAAGTCAGTAGGTATTTGCCAGGAGGAAGCTTTGCACCTTTAGACAGGACATGTATAGACTGAGAAAAACCCTTTAGCTGACATTTCTCCGAGAGTCTATGGCCCATGGCATGGGCCCAGAAATCTTCCCAGGGCTGCTTGGGCAGTGAGGTGAAGAACAAGTAAATGGCTTGGTTACTGGCCTCTTTATGATGTGAACTCAAGCAAATTGAAGGACTGGCTGAGAATACTAAATATTCCACTGGGAGTGGGGCTGGGGAACAGGTCCCCAGAGGTGAGCTGAGGACATCCATCTCCTTCTCCAGGTCCATTCCGGGCTCTGTCTGTCACAGAGGGTTTGCTGAGCAGCCGAGGGATAATCTCCCAGCAGGTGAAGGGGCCACGGCAGGAACTGTCAATTCTGATGCTGTCTAGTCATTATCCCAAATACAAAATGAGAAGCAAAGGAAATGTGCACAAGGCTTTTCGCCACCCCCCCAAGGAGGTGGAATAGCAGGGTCTTAAGGAGCTGGAGAAGAGGGGCCAGGGCTGACTGATGGGGGGAGGTGTTCCTGGGCCATCATCTTCCCCATAGATACCTAGAATCAAAGATTGACTGCTGAAAGGAAACTGGGGACTTCATTGAGCCCAACTCACTCAGTTTACAGATGAGGAAACTGAGGCCCAGGGAAACTAGGTGACTCAGCTAAGGTGCCTTAGTTTCCTCATCAGAAAAATAAAAGGCATGGACTAGATGGCCTCTGAGCTCCTGGCCAACTCTAAATCTTGCTCTAGAACTATGTTCTTTACCTGGAAAATGAGGATCACAATTCAGTTTAATTTAGCAGGCAACTATTTATTAAACAACTACTATGTGCCAGGCTCTGTGTAGGACATGGGGAAGACAAGGTCAAATATGAAACAGCCCTGGCCTTCATAGAACCTGTCTTCTACTGAGGGAAGCCTTAGAACCCAGAGTATCAGAGCTGAGAGAGGCTTTAGAACTGGGAATGTCAGAGCTAGAAGGATCCTTCCATGCCCAGGAAGGGGAAAGTTGGGAGCAGGACTCAGGGTCCACTGGGGGAGATGAGTTCTGTTTTGGCCATGGTGAGCTATCCAGCTTGAGATGTCCACAAAGCTCTTATTGTTGGAGAGCAGAGACAGGAGAGAGGTCAGGACTAAAGAAGTAGATCAAGAATTGTCTACTTAGAAATGATTGTTGAATCCATGGAAGCTGATGAGATGATAAAGAGAGATAGCATAGAAGAAAAGTGTATAAATGGAAATTTTGTGCCTTTGAACTATATCTCCCAGCATCCCTTTCCTCTTTCATCCCCACCTTGTGTGCTTGAGTATCATATATAGTTGTGGGTAACTACACCTCTTATTCTCTCTTTTCCTGCATGTGAGGCTGGGTGAGCTCTTCTCTTTTTCTCCAGCCTTTTATTTTCTCTTTTTATTTCAAGTTATTATTAATAAATCTTATTAAATATTAAAAAAATCTTTAGAGTTTCAAGTTGATTATGTTTCCATGATCCATTGGGGAGAATGGTCTCCCAAAGGATCACAGGGGTATGTATAAATGGAAATTTTGTGCCTTTGAACTACATCTACCAGCATCCTTTTCCTTTTTCATCCCCACCTTGTGTACTTGTGTATTGTATATAGTTGTGGATAACTCTGTCTCTCACGCTCTTCTCTTGCAGTCACAGATGAGTGTGTCTTTTTACTCCAGTTTTTTTATTTTAGTGATTATTAATAAATCTTATTAAATATAATACTTGGAGTATTTTGGATATTAATTTTAATCTTACAAGAAGAGGTTCCAGGGCAGAGCCCTGAGGGAGATCCACAGTGGGTATAACCTGGGTGAAGAACCAGCAAAGGAGGCTGAGGAGAAGGAGTCAGACATGAAGAAGGGCAGCCAGGAGAAAGGAGTTTCCATGATATATAATCAATTAATTGATTAAATTCCTACCATTTGTCTTCTGCTGAGCCCTGGGGATACAGATATAGGGTATGAATGATATGATCTTTGCCCTCAGGTTGCTCCAAACCCTCTTGCCTGAATCCTGGTCCTTCTCCTCCTCTCTGGGGAGCTCAGATGCCCACCCTAGGTCCCCTGATAGCAGAACTTTGACCTCTCCACTCTCAGAGTCTACTTTAATCCCCAGGACACTTTTCTTGTCTCTCCAAGACTTCTTGTATTTGTAAAGTTGTTGAGATCATTTTGCCCAGCAGGTAGAAACAACTGAGCTAACACCTAGTTAACCAGAATAATTAACTAAGATAGGAATCTACCAGATGGTATGTTTTCTCTCTTGGCACTGTGGCCCCATCAGCCATCAGGGAGGCAGGAAGAGTGTGGGTAGGTGCACATATGGGGGAAAGAGATAGTAATCCAGGTTGGCTGGAATATAGAGTGGGTGGAGATCAGAGTATTGTAGACTTAGAATGGAACAGACCTCAGAAGCCATGTAGTCAAACCCCTCCATTTTACAGATGAGGAAACTGAGGCCCAAGAGGTGAATTGACTTCTTAAATAAGCAGGAAGTGTCTAAGTCAGATCCTCTCTCTCCCCAGCTAATTTTCTTTCTATCATATCCTGGTGATGATGATGATCCAGGCTATAGTCCTGTGGCAATGGAAGGGTATAATGGCCTTCCTGCTTTATTCCTTCCCTATATCCCATCTGTTCCTGGACCAGTATCCCTATGGCCCAATGGTAAATCCTAGGAAAGGAAGAGGAACTTGCCTTTTTTGTTTCAAGTTCAAGCACAGTGAATTGCTCAGATAATTGCTATTTTTAGCAGAAATATCTGGAAGCACTATTCTTTGGTATTGGGGCCTGCCAACAGGCTGAAGAATGATTGTTTGCTGGGTTATCTACTGGGCTGAAAGCTGCCAAGCCTTGACAGACTGCAATCCAAAAGAAGGACAAACCAACAGAAACCAGAAAGTCTCCCAAACTGCCATCCTGCCTGGGGTTCAAGCTCATTTCACCCAGTCTTTGTAGATAAGAGCAGATCCAAACCCCCATTCAGTGACTGAGTGAACCCTTCCAAACCAGACAGGATGGACCTTTTCATGAACCTCATTCTTCCACTTCCACCCATTCTAGGAAAAAAGGAACCAGATGTGTCCCCACATATCTGTCTGCCTAACATTTGGGGTATTTTTATGAATAGGGTCATACCTAGGGTGTGTCTTTGGCCAGGGACCAAGGTGATGTCTCAACAGGATAGCTTCCATCCAGTAGGTGGTAGACTCCAAACATCCGGATGGCCTCCAACACCCAGATGTTTGGAAACACAGAATTGAGGCATTTGGATGTTTGAGAACTTTCTCTTGCTACAATGTGCCTCATTTTCCACCCAGATATTTGGCATCTTTTTGACTGAAACATCTGGGTGTCTGGCTTTTTTCTTTTTTCTTTGTTTCTGCTTTCCTTGCAGATGTTTGAATATTTGGTAATATAAGGATGGAAGTGGGCAGGACTGGGAAGGTCATTGGGTTGGGGTTCATCTCAGGACTTGGGGTGTTGTTTCCTCTAAGACCAAAATTGCTGGATATAAAGAGGTTCTGGAGTCTTTGGGTTGGAGCTGACCTGGTGGGATTTAAAAAAATATATTCAATAACTCACATTTCTATGGAGTTTTTAGGGCTTACATAACACTGTCTTCACAATAGCCTCTTGGGAGGAAAAGTACAAGGACTATAATTCCCTCTTTACAGATGAGGAATCAGAAGACTGATAAAATGTCAACTTATGGCAGGCTTAATTACTTTTTTTTTTTGGTCTTTGTCTTCTCACAATTTTATAGATGAGAAAATTGGGACAAAAAGAACTTATGTGACATACCCATGTTGTAAGCTTTTCGGAGGCTAGATTTGAACTTAGGTCTTCCTGACTCTAGTCCCAGCTTTCTATCCACTGAACCACCTGAGCTGCCTTTATAAGTAAATTATTTCATTTCTTTTATTAATACTACTTGTCTATTCCCACCTTCCTTGTAACAAAAGCAGTTAAGTAAAACCAGCATTAGCCATCCATGGTCTCCACCTCTCTACTAATCAATCAATCAGAAAATTAGCATTCATTCAGCACCTTCCATGTGCCAGGTGCTATGTTAGACACTGAAGATACAGAGGCAAAGAAGGAAACAAGTCCCACTCTCCTGGGGGATTTGTAGGGGGGAATTATTGCTTCTTTCTTCTGGGGCCAATGTGGGTCAGCTTCATTTCAATGATCTCTTCATTGACATCATGGCGGTCACTGTGTTTACTGCTCCCCTGACTCTATTCATTCCAGGCAGTATCACTTCCTACAAGTCGGCTCAGGTTTCTCTGAATTCCTTGTATCCATCATTTCTTAAGTTGCCATGACATCCCCTTACACTCAAAAACCACAGTTTGGTTGACTCTTCTCCAGGGGTGGATGCCCCTTTCTTTACAATTTTTACCTATCACAAAAATGTGCTGCGATGGATATCTGGCTAATTATGGGGCTCTTTTGACCTATCAGAAGTGTATGCCAAGTAGCAAGATGCCATTTTTATAGCTAGAGTGGGTCTTGGAGATTTTCCTGCCCAATCTCTCTTTTCAAGGAGGGAAACTAAGGCTAAGAGAGAGGAAGTTATTTAGAGGGAATCCTAACACTGATTACATCGATTGTTCCACCAAACATATTCTAGAACTTTCACTCCTCCCACTCTCATCTGTGTCCTTCAAGGAACTTTGTAGAATTGACAATTAGAACTGGGAGTAGCCATTTTATCACTGGAGATTCTGTATAGTTTGTGGGAAAGGTTGAAAGGAAGGGTGAGCAGGATGTTTGTGATTGTAAAGCCCCTCCCAGCTCTGATATTCCTTATTCTTTTTAAAAATTTTTATTTAATTAATTAATTTAGAATATTTTTCCATGGTTACATGATTCATGTTCTTTCTCTCCCCTCCTCTCATCCCCCTCCCATAGCCAATAAGCAACTCCACTGGGTTTTACATGTGTCATTGATCAAGACCTATTTCTATATTATTGATATTTGCACTGGGGTGATCCTTTAGAGTCTACATCCCCAATCATATTTTCATCAACCCATGTGATTGAGCAGTTGTTTTTCTTCCGTGTTTCCGCTCCCACAGTTCTTCCTCTGGATGTGGATAGTGCTCTTTCTCATGATTACCTCAGAATTGTCCTGGATCATTGCATTGCTGCTAGTAGAGAAGTCCATTACATTCAATTGTGCCACAGTGTATCCATCTCTGTGTACAATGTTCTTCTGGTTCTGCTCCTTTTACTCTGCATCAATTCCTGGAGGTTGTTCAAATTCATGTGGAATTTCTCTATGACATTCCCTATTCTAAGAGTTATCCTAACTCATGTTCTAAGGCCCTTCTCCATTCTGAAATTCTTTGGTCTAAGACCCCTCTCAGCTCTGATCTTCTCAATTCCAACGTGCTTTCTAGCTCTCACTATGCTTCAAAGTTCTTCCTACCGATAACATCCTAAGCCCCAAGATTTTCCCCCTCTTTTATCTTCTGTGGTTTAAGAACCCTTCTAGATCCCAGGCAATGACAGTGTAATACATTTGGTCCTAGTCAATCATTTGAATTCCAGATCTCAGCCCAGATTTTGCCCCATTCATCATTACCTTCTGTCTTAGAATCATTACTATGTATTGGCTCCAAGGAAGAAGAGTGGTAAGGGCTAGGCAATGGGAATTAAGTGACTTGCCCAGGGTCACACAGCTAGGAAGCATCTGAGGTCAGATTTGAACCCAAGACCTCCCATCTCTAGGCCTGACTCTCAATCCACTGAGCCACCCAGTTGCCCTCCATTCATCACTGATCTTGAATTGACCTGACAAGCCTTCCTCTGTTTCAATGGAAGAAGCCCTGGGCTGGGTTCCAAGAAATCTGGGTTCCTGACTCTGACATTAAGTTGCTGTATTGCGATTAGTCCCTTCCCCTCTCTGGGTCTTAGTTTCCTCCTTTGTGAAAGGCCTGGGTGTGCCTGAAAGATCTCTAAGATCCCTTCTAGATCCAACCTTCTGTGGAACTTGGGGACCCTTGTAGGAGGCCAACAAACAAAAGACCTCCCTCTCCAGCTGGATTATGCCATTCCCACAAGTCCCTGGGCTTCCTTGATCATGAGTTGCCCTGTGACACTAAATTCTCAGAAGCTTCGCTTAATTGAATTTAACTTAATAGTTTTATTGATGTTTCTTGGTGCTGTGGACCCAAAGGCCGCTGGGTAATTTGCACATTTTTAACAAACAAAATAAATAAGTGATAAGTGTAAACATGCCTATTTGAATCCAATTAAGAAAAATCTTTGCATCTGAGTCTCAAAATACAAGGGGGTAGGGTGGAAGTTGGACAATAGAGCAGGATAAAGTAGCTTCTATGTCTAAGGTTTTATGAATCTGGCATCTTCTAGTTCACTCCTCATTCCCAGGCTCAAACTGAAGCAGTCACAGTCAATCAGTCAGTCAGTCAATCATAGGATGTTTATTAAGCACCGCCTGTATACCAGGCACTTGGGGGGAATATATAGGCTAAAGAAGAAGTAGTCTCTGCCCTCAAGGAGCACCCAGAATATCTCTGAACATAGAAGGCAGAGGTCCTTAGCCGTTTTTGGGTTGTGGCTTCCTCTGAGCATCTGGTGAAACCTGTAGATCCCTTCTCATAAGAATGATTTTTAAAAAGAAATAAGAAATAAAAGAAATAAGAATATGAGAAATAAAATAGCTGGGATTGACATGGAAACCAATTGAATCCTTTTGAAATGATCTCTAATTGAGTCTGTACATGTCTTGTTTATACATAGTTGTTAACATGTTGTCTTTCCAATAGTAGAAGTAGTAGTAGTAACAGCTAGCAGTTTTATGGCATTTTAAGGTTTGCAAAATGCTTTCCACATTATCTCATTTTATCCTCACAGAGTCCCTGGGAGGAAGATGCTATTATTATCCCCATTTTGTTGTTGTTCTTGGATCCTTCCAGTTCAACTCTTTGGTGATCCCATTTGGGGGCTTCTTGGCAGAGATACTAGAATAGTTTGGCATTTTCTTCTCTAGCTCATTTGACAGATGAGGAGACTGAGGCAGGTAGAGATGAAATGACTTGCCTAGTAGATGTCATTCGGTTATTCAATAGACTTGTATTAATTGTCTGCTACATGCCAGGCACTGTGTTAAGTGCTGGGGGTCTGGATACAGAAGAGAAAGGTGGTTCTTGCCTTCAAGGAGCTTATGGTCTGATGGGGGAAGAGATAATCTAAAAGGAAGCTGAAAAGACAGAGAGGAGGGGGAAGGTGACTGGTTCCAGGGTGTGATAGAGCTCAGATTGAGGTGTTTAGAATAATGGAAAATGAAGAGATGGCTAGCTTGGGAGTCTTCTTTAAAAGGAGGATTTGAGAGGAATATCCCTCCCTCTAGCCCTCCAAACAGAGGGCACTGAGAGTGCTGATGGGAGGAGTGCCAAAGGGGTGCCATCTTGAAGGATGGTGAGTTTTCTGAGGATGAGGTTTCTGGGGTGTAATCATGAGGGAGCTCAGTTTAAGGAGTGCAGGCTACTGAGCATTTACTATCTTAAGGCTACATTTGAACTCGTGTTCCTAACTCCAGTCTAGCTCTCAACACCTAAAATATAAGCTCCTTGAGGCCAGGCACAGTGTGTTTGCCTTTCTTTGTTCCCTGGGGTTTAGCACATTGTAGGCACATAACAGATCCTTGTGGACTTGGCTGGATAGTTACTAAAAATACTAAAAATGCAAGTTCAGAGACCTCAAGGACCTCTCAACAAGATCAGAACTGAGGAGAGATTTTAGAAAATAGAATGCCAGGACTGGAAGTGGCCTTAGATCAGGGAATGCCAAGGCTGGGAGAGGCCTTAGAACAGGGAATGATAGGAGTTGGAAGAGGTCTCAGAACAGAGCATCTCAGAGGAAGACAAGACCTTAGAAAACTTGGGGGTGGGCTGGGAAACAACCTTAGAACCAGCACATCTGTCAAAATATGAAACATAGATAGGCAGGGGAGATAGTTAACTATATTATAAGATTAGCAAAGTGGCACAGAGGACAGGTAGTTGAGCCTGAATTCAGGAAGACTCTTCTTCCTGAGTTCAAATCTGGTCTCAAACACTTCCTGGCTGTATGATCCTGGGTAAGTCACTTAACTCTATTGGCCTCAATTTTCTCATCTGTCAAATGAGCTGCAGAAGGAAATGGCAAACTGCTCCAGAATCTCTGGGGTCATGATGAGTTGTACACAACTGAAATGACCAAAAAACAACAAAGATTATAGATTTAGAGCTGGGTGGAGGCAACTTAGATCTGAAGTCAGTCAGTCAACAAACATTTATTAAGCATTTTCTTTGTGCCAGGCTCTGTGCCAAGAACTAGGAATACACGGAAAGGACAAAACCAACCCCTGCTCTTAAGGAGCTCATCAGTCAGCAATCCAGCCCATTGGGTTCCAAAGTACTCCAAACTAGGCTCTGAAATGCTCCTTGTTCCCTCTATAGATGTCCACATTCTCTCTCCCTATAGGATGTCAATTCCACAGGAGGCAGGACCGTCTCTCTTTTGTCTTTGAAGCATCAGTTCAATAAATGCCAATTTGATCAGAAGATGAACTGTTAATCAATAATGGTAATTGATGAATTGATTGGCAAATGTCCACATTCTCTCTCCTTAGAGTATGGAAGGATTTTGAGTCCTGGGAGGGTCTCAGAGCCCTAGGGCTCAGCCAGCATTGGCCATATGTCAGGGGAGGAGGAGGTGATTTGAGGGATATTGGGAAGACTCTAGCAGAGAGGAAAAAGGGTGCAGGATTCAGTCAAGGGACCTGGGTTCCAGTCCTGGGCATTGGGGGTAATCAATCAACAAGTGATTATTAATTGCCTACTATGTTCCAGGCACTGTGCTAAGTGTTAGTGCCTATGAATAGAAGGGATGTGGTGTGTCCAGAATGAGACTGAGGGGCAGAGAGGGGCCAGTGTCCACCCAGGAAATGAACTCAATGAGACTCTTAAAGGAATTTGGCTTCCTGGAGGTGGGGAGGCAGGGCAGGGAGAAAGAAAGGAGTAGGGATGACTGTCTGTGTCAGGCCCCTTAGCTCTTGAATGAGATCTAAGGGAGAAATTTATCACAAAGGAGCAAGCTGCACCAAGAGATAAAGCCATCTATCTGATGCTTGCACCTTGTACTAATGTGAGGAGCTCCCCACTGGGAGCTCAGCAAATCAGAAGCCACAGACAGGCCTAGCAGTCACTGCTACCCCATTGCTGCCAAGCACCAGCTGCTGACATCTGGAGCATCCCTCAGCAGGGAGGCTAGTATGAAGGGTCATACAGAGGATACTAGATTGGATGCTGGCAGGTCTTTGAGGTCTATTAAACCAATTTTCCCTTCCCTCCCTCCCTTCCTCCCTCCCTCCCTTCCTCCCTCCCTTCCTTCCTCCCTCCCTCCCTCCCTTCCTTCCTCCCTCCCTCCCTCCCTTCCTTCCTTCCTTCTTCCTTCCTTCCTTCCTTCCTTCCTTCCTTCCTTCCTTCCTTCCTTCCTTCCTTCCTTCCTTCCTTCCTTCCTTCTTCCTTCCTTCCTTCCTTCCTTCCTTCCTTCCTTCCTTCCTTCCTTCCTTCCTTCCTTCCTTCCTTCCTTCCTTCCTTCCTTCCTTCTTCCTTCCTTCCTTCCTTCCTTCTTTCCTCCTTCCTTCCCCTTCCTCTTCCTCCTCTTTCCCTCCCTCTTTCCATCCCTCCTTCTTCTTCCTTCTTCTTTCTTTCTTTCTTTCTTTCTTTCTTTCTTTCTTTTCTTTCTTTCTTTCTTTCTTTCTTTCTTTCTTTCTTTCTTTCTTTCTTTCTTTCTTTCTTTCTTTTCTTTCTTTCTTTCTTTCTTTCTTTCTTCTTTCTTCTTCTTTCTCTTCTTTCTTTCTTTCTTCTTTCTTTCTTTTCTTTCTTTCTTTTCCTTCTTTCTTCTTTCTTTCTTTCTTTCTTTCTTTCTTTCTTTCTTTCCTTTCTTTCTTTCTTTCTTTCTTTCTTTCTTTCTTTCTTTCTTTCTTCTTTCTTTCTTTCTTTCTTTCTTTCTTTCTTCTTTCTTTCTTTCTTTCTTCTTCTTTCTTTCTTTCTTTCTTTCTTTCTTTCTTTCTTTCTTTCTTTCTTTCTTTCTTTCCTTCCTTCTTTCTTTCCTTCCTTCTTTCTTTCTTTCTCTTCTGTAAGAGGGAAGATAGTGGGGCCCCATGATTGGGGCTGGGGGAGAGGCTCAGGAGTCCCCAGTCCTGAGCAGATATACACATACAATTTGGACTAGACCAAACTCAGGTACCATCCTGCTGGGTCTTGCTGGCAGCCTGGAAAAGGATGTTTCTGTGCTTTGGTGGTGGGGAGGTGCCCACAATGGTGGCTGCTGCTGCTACAGGTGGGCCAATGTTCCGTAAAACCTCCAGTCTGTGAAAGAGCTTAGGGCCAAGGTCATTCTATAAACATGATTTCCTCAGAAAATAATCCTCTGATGAAGAACATGCTGTATTCTGCTTGAATAATGATGGGAGAAAAAATATGCCAAGTCCCCTCTGCCTCCCTCCTCCTCTTTATTAATGAGTCAGGGGCCATGTCAACCCAAGAAAAAATAGCATAAAAATACTGATAAGTATTCAGGAAGCTGCCTCCCCTAAGTCGTCCTTTGATAAGGTCATAGATTTTGAGCTGGAAGGGACTTGAGAAGCCATCTCATCTAATGTCCTCATTTTGTAGTTGAGGAGACTGGGACCAGAGAACTGAAGGGGGCCCAGATTACACAGCTGGCAACTATCTATCCCTCTGAAAAATTTGATTCCAGTTCTTAGCATGCTTAGCATTTAGAGACAGCCATATGGAAAGAGCACAAGACTTGGAATAAGGAAGACCTGAGTTCAAATCCAGACTCAGACACTAGCTATATGATCCTGGCCAAGTCTTTTAGCTCTATTCTCCTCAGTTTCCTCATCTGTAAAATAAGATGGAAAAGGGCATGGCAATCCAGTCCAGTATCAGACATAACTGAAAAAATATCTAAAGAACATAAACATTGAACATGTTGTCTAATCCTTAGTGGGTGCTTATGAAATGCTTATTTATGCTAATGCTAAACAGGAGTCATTTGACATTTGAATCCACTCTCCACAGGGACTGAGGTGAAGAGGGGAAAGTGTGCCTCCATTTGGATCTTGCTATATATCTTTTCTTTTTCTTCTTAGACCCTTATCTTCTGTCTTAGAACCAATACGTAACCAATACAAAGTTCTTCCTACCAATAACGTATTGGTTCTAAGGCAGAAGAGCAGTAAGGGCTAGGCAATGGGGGTCAAGTGACTTTCCCAGGGTTACATAGCTAGGAACAGTCTGAGGCCAGATTTGAATCCAGGATCTCCCATCTCTAGGACTGGCTCTCAATCCACTGAGCCACTTAGATGTCCCCTTGCTATATCTTTTCAATAAATATCCTTTTATTAATTGGTTAATTGATGTTGAGAAGAAATGATCAGATTATTGTTGGGGAGACTCTGGCACTGGTGATGGAAAAGGTTTTAACAAACCACAATGAGGGTCCAGAGCACTGGTATTTGAAGAACCCCATAAGCCATTGGGGATACCCCTAGAGCCCCAAGGGGAGAGAAGATACCATCTTTATTTTCTATTCTATGATCTATGATTGACTAGAAATATAGCAGCAATTTGAGGAAGGATCTCATAATGGACAGCTCCTCTCATCTTTTCCTAAGCTTTAGCCTCAAGAATATCCATTTCTTTGTCAAAGGAACCTTTAAGTTACAGGGGAAAATGACTTCCCAGAGGGCATCATACACTGGATTTCCAGAGCTGCCAGCCGCCTTAGCAGATGTAGCTGTATTAATGGCCCAAGGAAAGATGTTGAAAACTGTTGTTAGGGATGAAGGATGGGAGCCCAGCTGGCTCTGGATTCTCATTTTAATCAATTGAGGAAAGACTGGAGATGTATCCTAGAGTGTAGCCCAGTAGACCTTGGGGGGAAATGCAGAAGTCATTAGGTCTTCCTGTAAGACCTTCCAGTCTTTCTTGTTTTCTCTCTGAATTCAGTCCTGTGGGTGGATCCCTGCTCTACTGGAGGGAGTTTCATCCCTGGTGGACACATTGGATTCCTTTGGAGCATGACAGCTCTTCTTTAGGGAGAAAGCATCATTGGTGAAATATTACCCTGCCCAGTGGAGTTGCACATAAATACTTCTAGGGAAGGGTAAAATGATGAGATAGTATTTTTCTCGGGGTCCCAGTTTCCTCATCTGTCAAAAGAGAGGGTTGGACATATAGTTGGACATTTAGATAATCTTAGAGGGAATTGAACTGGGTGATCCTGTGTTCTAAGGTCCCTCCTAGCTGTTTTAGTCCATGTTCTAAGCTGCACCCCCTCCAGGCTCTGAAATGCTGGGTTATAAACTCCCTTTAGCTCTGACATCCTATCTTCTTTGTTCTAAATCTTCTCTCATCTCTGAGATTTTGTTCTAAATTCTAAGATCCCTTTTAACTATACCTAGAATGTGTACAAAACATTTCTTTGGGGGCTGGATAGAGCCCCAGGTCTGGAGTCAGGAGGACCTGGATTCAAATCTCACCACAGATATTTCCTAGCTATGTGACCTTAGGCAAGTCACTTAATCCCAATGGCCTAGCCTTTGCTGCTCTTTTGTCTTAGAATCGATACTAAGTGGGCATCTAGATAGTGTAATTCTTGAAATTTCTCAGACTTGTGAATGTTAAAAATTTCCACATTGAGGAATCCTCCATTGGAACAAATTCCCTACTGGAAACATTCCCCATTTTGATGTGAGAACTCGCCAGGATCAGAAATGGGAGGACCTCTACTCCAACCGTACTTAAGACTGCTTTAGGGGAGAAAACTCCTTGCTAAACAATGAAAGTACTTGGATCCATGCTTATGGTGGGGCAAGGAGTTCTTTGAGCCAGGCCTGTTTTTAGAATTGATACAATGAGATGCTAGGTACCTAAAGGGGTCGGGCAAGTTTTCTCTTGATGGGATTAGTCGACTCAGCTGTGTTTTCTCTGGTTCAGACTTCCTGAGGGGATTAGTCGACTTAGCTGCAATTCAGATGGGCTGTCTTTTAGAAAACATCTACGGTGATTGGTAGATGGAAGAACTTAGGGGAGGTGACATAGGAAAAAAACCCCTATATAAGAAAAGGAATCTCTGGAGCAAGGAAGGCTTGGAGATCCTTGGTTCCTTGGAGATAGATTCTTTTGGAGGAGGCCCTTTGAAGATCTCTTGAGAAGAAGTCCCTTGGGAGGCTGACTCTGGCTGGAACTCCCTCTGGGGAGACTCTGTTCCCCAGACATCCTTGCTTAAGACAAATCTTGTGGTGAGTGATAAAAAAACTGACTGATTCTCTCTCTCTTAAGACTCAGGTCTAGGCCATGTTGGCTTAAGGCCTTCATACTTATACTTTTTTCTCCCTCTTTCTTTGATTACTCATTGTATTATTAATTAAATTCTCTATAAAACCCAGTTGACTTGGGCATATTCATAATTTGGGAATATATTCCCTGGCGACCACCTTATATTTGATTTAAAAACCAAGACACTGTAGTGAAACATATTTTCTGTGGTCAAATTTACTCACCCTCTCTTATATCTATCACAATTTATATCTTCCACCATTTTAACTCACTACAGTTTACAACATCAACTATTTTAAATATAACAGTTTATGGCTTTCACTAATTTAATTCTTACAGTTTAAGGCACCAACTATTTTAAATCTTACAATAGAGAGCCAGGCTTAGAGACTGGGTTCAAATACTCAGATACTGAGATACTTCCTAGCTATGTGATCTTGGGCAAATCCAATTGTCTAGTCCTTAATGCTCTTCTACCTTACAGGCAACACTTAGAATCAATCGTAAGACAGAGAATAAGAGTTTTAAAGGTGAAAAAAAGAATTGATATTAAGACAGAAAGTGAAGGATTTTGAAAGAAACAAACAAAAAACATTTCCAAACCCTCCTAGGTCCACAGTGTAGGACAATCAGATGGCACAGTAGATAGAGCACCAGACTCACTTTCCTGAATTGAAATCTGGCCTCAAATACTTAGTAGCTATGTGACCTTGGGCAAGTCATTTGACTCTGTTTGTCTCAATTTCCTCACCTGTCAAGTGAATCAGAGAAAGAAATGGAAAACCATTACAGTATCTACAGCAAGAAAACCCCCAATGGAGTCAGGAAGAGTCAGACACAGCTGAATTCTGGTCTATCACTTACGCTCTGTTGCTGAGTGTCATCTCTCCTCCTTGAAAACAAACATCCAGGATTTGGAGTTAGGGAACTGATTCAGATCTTGGCTCGGATTCTACCTTTGGTCAAGTTGGGGCTCTTCCAGTCTCCATTTTCCCAGGCTATAAAAGCATTTGGGGACAAATACAAGTAGCATTTGGTGGGCATGAAATAGACTACATCCTTTTCCTACATGATGCTGATTTCTTCTGGTTGGCCTTTCTTTGTGAAGTGATTGAATCCACATCGTTGATAGATTGGGACTCGCTGGCAAGCCACTAGCCACTAGAATAATTGTTTTCAAATGTTTATGGTCCAATGTTTTGTCCAAGCAGTTTTGTCCCTGATAATGCGTTCGTTTCTCTAGCGGGGATGATTTGTTCAAGTCTCAAGAACATTTTGATTTCTAGAGTTGTGGTGGGGAGGGTTGTCAACTTCATTTTTAATAACCTGTGAGTTTGTTGTTGTTGTTGTTCAGATGTTTCTGACTCTGTGGCTTCCATTTAGGGTTTTCTTGGCAAAGATACTGGTGTGGTTTGCCATTTCCTTCTCTAGCTCATTTGATTGATGAAAAAGACTGGGGCAAACAGGGTGAAGTGACTTCCCCAGGATCACGCAGCTAGTAATTTCTCCAGTGCATTTGACAAATAAGGAAACTGAGGCAAACAGGGTAAAATGACTTGCCCAGGGTCACACACCTAGTAAATGTCTGAGGTTTGAACTCAAGAAAATAAGTCTTCCTGACTCCAGGCTCAACACTCCATCCACTGTGTCACCTAGCTGCCCAGTGAGCTTAATAGATGTAATTCCAACAGTTTATGTCTTGTTAGGTATTCAGATGCTCTTAAATTTGAGCAGTGATGTGTTGCACAGTCCTTACTGTTTCCTTGAATAATCTGCACAGATGACTAAATCCAGAATCTTTAAGGCTAGGCAAATCCTTCTCCAAATTCCAGGGGCAATGACCTGGTCCTGGTGTGTCAGCCCTGTTTCTGGAAACAAGTCAAGTGACTCCACCATTTGTTTGATGCTACTTTGCCAATGTGTCATTGGATGAGTTGACTTGGATTTTGTCCATGGAGGACCTTTTGATTCTATTGTTGCATCTTTTTCATTCCATGGACTCCATATAGAAGTGAATCAGAGGCACCTGGATGGCTCAATGGATTGAGAGCCAGGCCTGGAGATGGGAGGTCCTGGGTTCAAATTTGACCTCAGACTTCCCAGCTCTGTGACCCTGGGTGAGTCACTTAACCCCCCACTGCCTAGCCCTTACCACTCTTCTGCCTTGGAACCAATACAGAGTATTGATTCAAAGATGGAAGGTCAGGGTTTAAAAAATTAAAAAAAAATAGAAGCGAACCAATATTGATTGTATTCCAGAAGTTCAGGGTCCCTGTACCTATTACCAACCTTTATGACTGTTCTATCAAAGGGTGTCTCTTAGCCGTTTATCATGTGATCTGAAAACATCTATCAATTCTCCTCTTTTTTTGATGAGAAACTATTAATCATTCTATCATCTGCTGAGGAATGGTGGATTTTCATTCCATTCATATGATGAATTATGAAAATAATAATTTAATTATTTTTATTTAAATGATTTAATTAATTAGTAATCACTTCTTTTGTTCAATTAATATTATAAGGATTTTTATTTAGATTCTATTTAGTTCCATTTTCATCCATACTCCAGTTTCCAAACTGCGTGTTAAGACTGGTATTGAGAAGGTGTGAATTGCTTTTAATGTGTTCTTGGTCTTGTCCTTGAAACTGTCCCATGTTTCTGTAATAAAGCGCTTCTTTCACTCTGCACCTAGGATACTGTGCCATCCATCCCCTGCTGCCCTGGCCTCCCCAGCCCTTTGGTGACGATGGACACGAGGCGCCCTGGCGTTCCCTCTGATGGGCTGCATGCAGTTAATTTCCACAAGTCATAAAAAATCATTCCATTCTCTATGCATGGCAGAGAGTGTCATTGTGACCTCCATTCATGTCTAGCTAATGGGATTCCAGGACTGTCCCTTTCATTACTTAATTAGCTATTATGTCCCCTAGCCAAGGCCAGGTGGTCAAATATGCCAACTGCTGGAACACAAGTTCTCTTACTGTTAAAGGAGAAGAGGGTGCTGGTGGTGAGTCGTTCTGTGTTCAGACTCAGGAAAATATTGTTCTAACCTCTGCAAGGCCCTCACCACTTTCTTTCAATAGGCTCAAGGCTGATCGTGGCTTTTCAAAAGTTTTAATTTTAATTACATTTTTTTTTATCATGGCTTTATTGAGACAAGAGAAAGGGTACCAATTGCTCTGGCCCAGCCATAATCAAAGCTATGTTCCCCTGTTCTCTTGCTTGAGAAATATTTTTAAAAATAATATTCTGTCTTTTTCCAATATTTGTAAAAATAATTTTATATTAATTGAAAAATTTTTGAGTTCCAAATTCTCTTCTTTCTTCCTCTCCCCATTCCTAGAGATAGCAAGCAATTTGATATAGATTATACATGTGCAGTCACAAAACATATTGCCATATTTGCTATGTTGTGAAAGAAAAATAGACCCCCCCTTAAAAAAAAACAAGAAAAAATAATGATTGGATCAATTCACAACTCCACCAACAATGTATTAGTGTCCAAGGGATATTTTTTAGTTGGAACATTCTATACTTTTCTTTCATCTCATAAAGGCATAATAAAATAATTAAAATTAAAAAGCCACTGTCATCCTTGAGCTTAATGAAATAAAGTGCTGAGGGCTTTGCAGAAGTAAGAACAATATTTTCTTGGGTCTAGACATATATTTGCTATACTCTGAAAAAAAAGGCCCATTTGAAAGATGGTATGGCAAAAGTGCCAGTGTTAGAACAAAAAGAACCCATGGGTTACTTTACTTTATTTTCTGTGCTTGAAGAGCTTCTAGGATGTGGCAACTGGGTAGCTCAGTAGATTGAGAGCAAGCCCTAGAGGCAGGAGGTCCTTGGTTAAAATCTAGCCTCAGATTCTTCCTAGCTGTGCAACCCTGGGCAAGTCACTTAACCCCTATTGCCTAGCCACTCTTTTGCTGTGGGACCAATACACAGTATTAATTCTAAGACAGAAGATGAGGATTTAAAAAATAACTTGCAGGTCTCTTGGACCTTCTTGTAATCCAAAAAGTTGAGTGTGATAGTCTAAATCCTTCCCACCCCTCCACCAGCCTGGATTCAAATATTTGTAATTGGTTAGCACAGTGCTTGGCACAGAGTAGGTGCCTAATAAATGCTTTTTCTTTGCATTCTGGTCTAAATCCTTCCCACCCCTCCACCAGCCTGGATTCAAATATTTGTAATTGGTTAGCACAGTGCTTGGCACAGAGTAGGTGCCTAATAAATGCTTTTTCTTTGCACCTTCCTATCTCTTACTCTTCTCATTTGATAAAGATGGGAATGGACTGCTCCAAGATCTCCTAGCTAGTCCATGTTTGAAGCTGGATTTGAATTTAGGTCTTCCTTATTCCTGTGCTATCCATTGCACCACCCAGATGACAGTCTTTCTTTCCAAGTTTACCTTGTATTTGATCGGACAGATCTGATGTAAGCTCCTTGAGGGTAGAAAATACTTGGCTTTTGTGTCCCCAGCACTAGTAGACATTAATAAACGCTAGCCTTTGGCTGGTATTCCTTCTATTAAGGATGCCAGGATACCCTCAATGAATTTATTATCATCTGATTATATGAAAATTGGTGGTGTCTGGTCTTATCCCTCTTCCCTAGTGCTGTGAGGTAGGACTGTGTCCTGGCCATCCGTGTGCCCATCCTCTAGACTCCAACCACCCAGGAGGATTCCAAGGTTCCATTCTGTGTCCCATGTTCTAATGGAGGCTTGAGGACCACTTCCAAGAACCTGCCGAGGTGCCTCTGGATGACACAGAAGGTCTTGACAAGCTGCTCATCCTGGAGGCTCCTTCGTGCTCATTTAGCTCATCAGTGTCATAGAAATAGACAGGAGTAAATGATTAATGACCAGGGTGGTAGTTGTGGATGCTGCTGGCACCACCGGCTTGGAAGCTTAGCATCAAGGAAGTTGGGCAAAACTAGTATTTAGGAGCTCTGGCTCTACATGGCAGCTTGACCACCAGCTCATGGGGCTATCTACAGTCAGGTACTCTCCCTTGCTGGGCCTCAGTTTCCTCATCTGTAAAATGAACAGATTTTAGTAGATGATTCCTTACTCCTCTTCCAACTGACATTCTATGGTCTAAGCCCCAAATGCTTTAACATTCCCTGTTCTAAGACCTTCCCGACTGATGTTCCCTGTTCCTAGCCTTTCAGGGGAAAGAATACATTTTGAGGACAGGTTCCCTGGCAGTGACTCTGCCTGGTGCCTTGGGTCTAGAATTGGAACCCTTGTCTGGGCAAGAGATACTTCTATCACTGGGCTTCTCCAACTTCTCTACAGGAATTAGCTAACAATTAATGAATCCATTTATTTAATGAGGTGGAAAGGAGCCGATGATAGCAATAATTAGCTCTTAAATAGTGCTTTTCTAAAGCAACTTGCCTTGTAGGTGCATTCATTAATTAAGCCTCTTGTCACTCTAAGCCTACAGGAAAATGATTCTATGATCCCATTTTGTAGTAGAGTAAATAGAGGCAGAAAAGTAGATTGAATTTTCCCAAGAGTAGAGGAAATAGTCATGTCATTTATCCCAATGAAGATTGGAGAGGTGGGGGGCTATGGGTGTGGAACAGTGTTATATCAGAATCACTTGGTGCAGTCATTAGTTTTAACTGATGACCTCTTCTTTCTTTTTCCTTTTTTTTTTAAACCCTTACCTTCTGTCTTGGAATCAATACTGTGTACTGGTTCCAAGGCGGAAGAGTGGTAAGGGCTAGGAAATGGGGGTCAAGTGACTTGCCCAGGGTCACACAGTCTTTTTCCTTTTTTAAAGGTGTGGTTTAATGGATGGGGAAGTGGGGAGTAAAATACTTGTGATATGAAATATGCATGAAACATATATTAAATTAATTAAAATAAAATAAAATACAGAACATTAAATATAAATTAAATTAAAAATAAAAAAAACAGAATCTCAATTTGGCCAGTTAAGGGATCTTTCTAGCAAGTCACAATGGAGCCAATACTGTCTTCAAAAATACCAGAACCTTGGATTGAGAGCCAGGCCTAGAGATGGGAGGTCCTAGGTTCAAATCTGGCCTCAGACACTTCCCAGCTGTGTGACCCTGGGCAAGTCACTTGACCCCCATTGCCTACCCTTACCACTATTCTGCCTTTTAGCCAATACACAGTATTGACTCCAAGACAGAAGGTAAGGGTTAAAAAAAAATACGAGAACTTAATGCTATAACATTTTCCCACTTAATACAGATGGAGAAGACAAAGAATATGAATTCAAGCAAAGACAGAACCAAAGAATGAGAGATTTAGACCTGGAAGGAACCTTAAGGATCATTGAGAACAGCCCTGAGGCTCAATGACTTGCTCAAGGTCAGTATTTCAGTCAACAGTTGGAGTCAGGAAGACTTATCTCCTTTAGTTCAAATCCAGCCTCAGACATTTACTAGCTGTGTGACCCTGGGCACACAAACCAAAAGAAAACAAAACACAAAGAAACTCCTACTAGGAGCATGGAACATCAGGACATTACTTGATAGAGAGAATACCCCAAGACCTGAGAGAAGAACAGCTCTAATCGGTAAAGAACTGGCACGATATAATATCGACATCTCAGCATTAAATGAAACACGCTTACCAGAAGGGGGATCACTCAGAGAACCCACCACTGGATACACCTTCTTCTGGAAAGGTAGAGCCTCAAATGAAGACAGAATCCACGGTGTTGGCCTGGCCATCAAGACCAGTTTGCTCAAACAGCTGCCAGACTTGCCTGTGGGCATCAGCGAGAGGCTCATGAAGATCCATTTGCTTCTCAGCAAAGACCGGTATGCTACAATCATCAGCGCATATGCCCCAACACTGACCAGCACAGAGGAGACCATCGAGCAGTTCTTCTCTGACCTGAGTGCTGTCCTGCACTCATTGCCCACAAATGACGAGCTGATACTACTGGGAGACTTCAACGCCCGTGTTGGCCAGGACCATGAAAGATGGAAAGGAGTGCTTGGCAAACACGGCGTGGGCAAAATGAACAACAACGGCCTACTGCTACTCAGCAAATGCTCAGAGTTTGAACTCACCAATATAAAACAACATGGATGCACCCACGATCAAAACAGTGGAATCTTATTGACTACATCATTGTATGCCAGTGAGACATCCAGGATGTACAGATCACCAGAGCCATGAGAGGAGCTGAATGCTGGACAGACCACTGATTGGTTAGAGCGACTCTTCAAATGCGCATTGCGCCTCGCCATCCAAAACGCGCCCAGACAGTCCTCACATTTTACAACATGAGTCATCTCAGAGATCCATTTTATCTGCAAACATTCCAGTCCTGTCTGGACGACAAGCTGTCGGCCAAAGGACCACTCACTGGAAGCTCAACCAAGAAATGGAACCAGTTCAGAGACAAGTGAAGGAAACATCAAAGGTAGTCCTAGGCCCCAAACAACGCAACCACCAGGACTGGTTTGAGGCGAACAACACTGCTATTGAAGATCTGTTGAGCAAAAAGAACAAAGCCTTTATGGAATGGCAAAATAACCCAGACTCTGCTCCTAAAAAGGACAGATTCAAATCTCTCCAAGCCATGGCGCAGTGTGAGATCAGGAAAATGCAAAACCGATGGTGGGAAAAAAAGGCAGAAGAAATCCAGCACTTTGCTGACACAAAAAACTACAAACAATTTTTCAGTGCCCTCAAGACTGTCTATGGCAGTGGTGGCACTGCCCCCTTGCTATCCTCTGATGGTGACACTCTCATAAAAGACAAAAAAGGCATCAGCAACAGGTGGAAAGAACACTTCAACTAGCTCTTCAACCTACCCTCCTCAGTTGACCAAAGGGCCCTTGACCAGATCCCCTCAAACCGCTCTATTGAACAACTTGACGTCCCTCCTTCATTAGAAGAAGTCCAAAAAGCCATTAAACAAATGAGTGCAGGCAAGGCACCCAGTAAATATGGGATCCCAACCAAGGTGACCCTGGGCAAATCACTTAACCCTTTTGGCTTTGGCTTCCTCATCTGTAAAACAGACTGGAGAAGGAAATGGCTCAAATGGGATCAGGAAGATTTGAACACAAATGAACAAAACAACATTGATTAAGGGTTTTCTCTACACCAGGCACTGTGCTAAGCTGCTGGTCACATAAGTTAGGGTTGACAGAGGGACAATATGAACCCAGGTCCTCAGATTATAGAGCAAATGATCTTTCCACTATTCCATGCAGATTCTGTGATTCTTCCAGGAGTTGTTCCTGGAATTACTATATGTCCTCTCCAATCTGGAATCGACTGTCCTCTGGTCTCTATATGTGCTTGTGAAGGAATGTGTAATAGAATTTGGGGAATTGGGGTTCATAGTGAATTCAGTTCTATTAGTTTATAGTTTAAGGTTCTGGTATTCCCTGTTCTAAAGCCCTCTTAGCTCTGATATTCCCTGTCCTAAAGCCCTCCCAGCTCTGATATTCCCTATTCTAAGACTCCTTCCATCTCTGATATTCCTTATTCAAAGTTCTCTCTCACTCCTGACATTCCCTGTTCTGAGTCTAATTCCAGCTATGACATTCTCTGTTCTAAAGCCCTTCCCAGCTCTGGCATTCCCTGTTCTTTTTTTTTTTTATATTTTATTTGATCATTTCCAAGCATTATTCATTAAGACATAGATCATTTTCTTTTCCTCCCCCCCAACCCCCATAGCCGACGCGTGATTCCACTGGGCATTACATGTTTTCTTGATTTGAACCCATTGCTATGTTGATAATATTTGCATTAGAGTGTTCGTTTAGAGTCTCTCCTCTGTCATGTCCCCTCAACTGCTGTAGTCAGGCAGTTGCTTTTCCTTGGTGTTTCCACTCCCACAGTTTGTCCTCTGCTTATGAGTAGTATTTTTTCTCCTAGATCCCTGCAGATTGTTCAGGGACATTACACCGCCACTAATGGAGAAGTCTATTACGTTCGATTATACCACAGTGTGTTTGTCTCTGTGTACAATGTTCTCCTGGTTCTGCTCCTCTCGCTCTGCATTATTTCCTGGAAGTTGTTCCAGTCTTCATGGAACTCCTCCACTTTATTGTTCCTTTTAGCACAATAGTATTCCATCACCAACATATACCACAATTTGTTCAGCCATTCCCCAATTGATGGGCATCCCCTCGTTTTCCAGTTTTTGGCCACCACAAAGAGCGCAGCTATGAATATTCTTGTACAAGTCTTTTTGTCCATTATCTCTTTGGGGTACAGACCCAGCAGTGCTATGGCTGGATCAAAGGGTAGATATTCTTTTGTCGCCCTTTGGGCATAGTTCCAAATTGGCATTCCCTGTTCTAAGGCTCCTCCCAGCTCTGATATTCCCTCTTCTAAGACTGCTTCCATTTCTGACATTCCTTATTCAAAGTTCCCTCTCACTCCTGACATTCCCTGTTCTGAGTCCAATTCCAGCTCTGATATTCCCTGGTCTAAGGCTTCTCCCAGCTCTGATATTCCCTGTTGTGAGACTCCTTCCAGCTCCTACAATCCCTGTGCTCAGGCCTGTCCTGAGCACGTCCAACTCTGACATTCTGTGTCCCCTTTAGGGAGATCTTCATTCCCAGATATGGTCCACACATCAAACTAAGCTCAGAAACCATCTAATCTAACCCCTTCAATTCCATGTAAGGGTGGGATGATCCTGAGTAGATAGATCTTGTTTAACAGGAGTGAGACTATGCCTTGACCAGTCAATCAATCAATCAATCAATCAATCAATGAAAGACTTCAGGTAAGGTTGGGAGAAACCCTTTATTGCCTGGTCTAATGATTGGCTGAGGAAATTTGGCCACCTCTAGAGCTGGCTGGTGACTTTATCAAGCAGAGATAATAGGAGTATAGAAAGGAGAGAAGGAGAGGAGAGCCCTTTGACATTGGCACATTGACATTTCCACCTTCCCTTCCCCTTGCATGGAAGAGGACCCTAAGAATTAGGAAGGGTCGGGGGAATTTGAACTTCTAGCTGTTGTTCTTTACGCTAGTGTCCTAGCATTATCCCTGGGATAGTGGCAGCTGGTGGTAGTGCCAGCATTGGGAGCCAAGAACAGACTGGATGCTACTCAAAAAACCTAGAAGGAAAAAAACTCACAACCAACCTGTACTGAAGGGAATGTATTTAGGAATCTGGGAAAGGACTTCCAGGAGTTGTGAATTACTATATGTCCTCTCTAAGCTGGAATCCACTGTCCTCTGGTCTCTGTATGTACTTGTGAAGGAATGTGTAATAGAATTTGGGGAAAGCTTTGTTTTACTATTCTTATTATACTACTTTCATAAATACCCCTTTCTTTTCTTTAACCCTTACCTTCTGTCTTAGAATCATTACTACTTATTGGTTCCAAGGTAGAAGAGTGTAAGGGCTAGGCAATGGGGGTTAAGTGACTTGTCCAAGGTCACACAGCTGGAAAGTGTCTGAGGTCAGATTTGAACCCAGGACCTCCTATCTGTAGGCCTGGATCCCAATCCACTGGGCCACCTAGCTGCCCCCTATCCCTTTCTAATAAAACAAATTCAGTCTGGTTGATTAAATTATTACTGCTAGTTAATGGAAGAGAAGCACACTAGTGGGGGCTCATGAGCTCTATATTATTAGGAAGAAAACATTTCTCTTTACTTGTCCGTGGAACTTTGAGGAGGCATGTAGCAGTCATTTTCTGAGGCTTCAATTCATTCACATGTGTGGGAGATGGAATAGTTTCTGCCATGTATAGAACATGAAACCATGGGAATAAAATGACTTTTCCAAAGTTATATCAGTAGCAAATATCAGAAGTGAGATTTGAACTCAGGTCCAAATATTACTTTTGCCATCAAAGAGGATTTTATATTGAATTTATATTGGGCCATTTGCTCTCTCCATCAGACCTACTTCTGAGACTCTGGGACAGGGTTTGAGGTAGCCAGGTGGCACATAGGATAGAGTTCTGGGCCCGGAGTCAGGAAGACCTGAATTCAAATCTGGCTTCAGATACTTCCTAGTTGTGTGACTCTGGACAAGTCACTTTTCCCTGTCTCAGTTCCTCAACTGTAAAATGAGCTGGAGAAGGAAATGTATCTCAGTATC
This sequence comes from Monodelphis domestica, assembly GCF_027887165.1. Taxonomy (NCBI): domain Eukaryota; kingdom Metazoa; phylum Chordata; class Mammalia; order Didelphimorphia; family Didelphidae; genus Monodelphis; species Monodelphis domestica. Next base: position 29,481,853 of record NC_077229.1, read on the forward strand.
TCTGCCAAGAAAATCCCAAACGCGGTCACAGAGAGTCAGCATGACCAAACGATTGAACAACAGAGACCAGAGTTAGGGCATTCCTCTGAGACCTTGGAACAGAGAGGGAGGACTATCTCCTTTTGCCTACCTGTTGCCTCCTCCTCCTCCCAACCTTCATTAATCACAGCATGGAGCAGCATGCAACATCCTGGGGAGTTCTGCCAAATACATGCATTTTCTGGAGATAAGATCCTGCCAATGCCATATCTGGATGATTAGAGGAATCATTATTACTGTCAACACTCTGTCAAGGAATTCCTGAAATCTGTTTTAGGAGAAGTAAAGGGAAGTGAATTGATAAGTAAATTAGGAAATGATGAAATGCTGAAGTAGGGGGCAGGTGCACCTGGTTCTTTGGGTACTCACTGGGAAAGACTATGCCTGGAAGCAGGAAATGGGGTGGCAGTCACCTGAACTCAGCTCAGAGAGTATCAAGACAAGAGTCAAAGTACAGAGGCAGTTGGCATGGGCACAGGGAATGGGACAGGGAAGGAAGGCAGGCAGCATGGGGAACTGGATGGGGAAAGGGGAAAGGCAATCACACAGATAATCATTCAGATAACCATGGATTCCAACTGGGAGCATTATCACTGATGAGGGAGAAAGGGGAAAGAATTGGGACCATTGGGCACCATGGACCCAATGGGGAGAGAATGGGGAAATCTCATATTTATAGAGTTTGGGAGGGAACAGCCTAACTCCTATCCATGCCACCATGGGATTAGTTCACAAATGCATCAAAGTCATCTCCGAGTGATGGGTGAAACTTTCAAGTGAACACATGCCTGTCATCGCAGAGCTGTCAGTCCCTGGGGAGGTTCTGCTGCTCTGGAGCTGTGCAGGGCTGGCATTTGTCTGCTATTGGCATATCATAAGACCAGAAATCCCCCCTGTTTCCACACATATCCCCAGGATGTGGATCTTGGTTCACATATGATGCCATTTGTCAGTGAGGCTTCTCTGATACTTGGGACAGTTTGCGAGGGACCTCCAGGGGCCCCTCAACAATCTTTCTTCCTTCCGTTGCCCCTTTCTACTGGCTGCTTCTAAACTTACTGTGCTGAGCAGAAGAGAGGGTTGGTCAGGAGGACCAGGACAAGGAGGGAAGGAGGCAGCCTCCAGCTGACCCCCCTCCAATGGCTTCTGCCACTCATTTTTCTGCTGAGTCCACATTCTTTCAGATCTTCCAATCCAGAACACAGCTGGATAACCATGGACCTTCCATTCAACGATCACATTGTGGCCTTTATTAAACACCTCCTTTGTCAGTTCTAGGGGTTACAAAGACAAAAGCACCCCCCAATTCAGGGCACATATAGATATTCACCCATAACACGTGCACCGAAAACATCTAAGTGTCACAATACAGGCAACTTGGTAGAGTGGAGAGAGTGCTGGATTTGGAGTCAGGAAGACCTGGGCCTGAACCCCCTCCCTAACCCTGAAATTGGGGAAGTTAATCAACTATGTAGAATAGTGGCTATTATGTGGGCACTTGGAATTGGGAAGATCCAAGTTTCAATCCTGCCTTGAACACTTAGTAGCTGTATGATTGTGAGCAAGTCATTTTACCTCTCAGCCTCAGTTTCTTCTTTTGTAAAATGGATATTTTAATACATTTAATTCCCATGATTTTTGTGAAGGTAAAATTTTATCTATGTATCTCTCTTTTTATCCATCCATCCATCCATCCATCCATCCATCCATCCATCACTCCACCTGTCTGTCTGTCTATTTATCCATTCATCCATCCATCATTCTGTTTCTCTCTATTTATCCATTAGTTCATCCATCCATCCATCCATCCATCCATCCATCCATCCATCCATTCATCTATCCATCCATCCATCCATCCATCCATCCATCCATCCATCCATCCATCCATCCATCTCTCTGTCTATTTATCTAATTGTCCATCCATCCCCCTCTCTCTCAGGTATCTATTATATATATCTGAGTGTCTGTCTACCTATCTACCTACCTACTGTCTGTCTATCCATTCATCTGTCAATCTATATTTGTATATATATATATGTTTTATATATATAGTATACATATAAGTATATCTAAATGATATATTATATATACATTATATATAATTAGAAATTAAGTCTATATTATAAATATATTAACATATAACAAATTATAAATATCTAAAATCTCTCTAAAATATATAGAAATTATAAATAAGTATGTAAATTATATAATGATACATTATGCATACTGCTTACTATATATGTGTACATAAAATAGAATGTTTATATAAATATATGGCATATGTTATTATATAGATGTAATATAGTATATGGAAGTAGATAACAAATATGTTTATATAAAATATACCAGATTTATTTCATGTATAAGCATATATAATATATAAATTACACATAAAAACATATGTAATATATTTTAGGTCAACATTAACTGTATTATGCATATACATATAGTAAGCATATTGCAGCCTTCAAAATGTTATATCAATGTTAGTTAATGGGTGGCATGTGTATTAGGTATTAAGGTTTATGAAACAGATGAGGATCCAAGAGAGAGATCTTCCCTCTGTATCTTATCAAAGGGATATTTCACAAGCTGGAAGGGACCTTAAAGTCCTTCTGGTCCAACTATTAGTTTACAGATGAGGTAACTGAGGCTCAGGGAGGAGAAGTGACTTGCCCAGTATCACCCCGGTAAATGTCAGATGCTGGCTTTGACCGTTAGCCTTCCTTCTACTGTACCACATTGTCTACACATGCACAATTAAATTGTTGCCATTTCTGTGGTGCTTTAAGGTTTTTGAAGAATTTCCCTTATAAATAAATATACTTGTTGGCTTGTCACTCAGCTGAAACTGTTCCCTCCAGAGTCACCAATGATCTCTTATTGGGACTACTGCAATAGTCTAATTTTGTCTCTCTGCCTTAGAGCTTTCTTTGTCTTTCCCCTAATTTATCCTGTGTACAGTTGCCGAGGGGTTATGCCCAGAGCACAATTCTTTTTGGGTCACTCCCTTGCTCAAGAAATTTGAGTGGCTTCCCATTGACTATATAGGTTTGCAAGATGTTTTAGAAATGTTAGCTTATTTGAGCCTCACAACAGCCCTGTGAGGTAGGTGCTAGTATTACCCCCCACCTTTTTTTTTAAACCCTCACCTTCCATCTTAGAATCAATACTGGGTATGGGTTCTAAGGCATAAGAGTGGTAAGGGCTAGGAAATGCGGGTTAAATGACTTGCCCAGGGTCACACAGTGAGGAAGTATCTGAGGCCAGATTTGAACCCAGGACCTCCTGTCTCTAGGCCTGATTCTCAATCTACTGAGCTACCCAACTTCCCCCTCCCTTTTATAGTAGAGAAAACTGAAGTTGAGAGAAGGTCATAAGATTAGAGCTACATCGTGTCTGAGGGAGTATAATAAAAAATTGTATATCATAAAATGAAAATTATTGTATGAAAAATATTTATATTTTGTATAACATGATATTTATAGCACATTAAATATCATATATGTTATATGCAATATAATTATTATAATATAGAATAAAATGAATAATTATGACACAATGCTCTAATGTTTGCAAAATGCCTTATAACTATCACCTAGTTTTATCTTCACAACAACCCTGGGCAGCAGGTGCTCTGATTATGTCCATTTTACTAATAAGAAAACTGAGGCAGACAGAAGTTAAGTATCCAGGGCTTCAAGGTTATTAAGTTGCTGAGGTCAAATTTGAACTCATATCTTCTAAGCCTGAAACTCTATTTACCGTCCCCCCGAGCTGCCACAATATACATACACACATATTAAAACATGCACAGCGATACATTTCTATCTATCCAGATATATCCAATTGTATCTATGTGTCTACACCCATTTCCATGTCTTCTATGAGAGGCATAATGGTGAATGGGACGGAGATGGTATGAGAATGAATGAAAGGGCAAGTTAGGCATTTGTGAAGTATTTCCCCTGGGTCAGGACACAGATACAAAGCCAAGAACACTCCTTGGCGGAGGAGCTTGGGTTCTAATCGAGGTCGGTGGGAGATTGAGGGGAAGGCGACCAGGGCTGGGGGTTTGGGTCTGAGAAGTCTCAAAGATGGTGAGTGGAGCCATAAGCCAATTGCTTGGCTCATCCTTTCCAGAGTGGCTATATTGATTAATTAATTAGAAAGTGAGGGGGTGTCAACAATAGGATGGGAACGTGGGTGGGGCTTGACATGTAGATGTCCAGAGAGCAGTGTGGTGGGTCTTAAATGGGCTAGACATGGAGATCAGGAGAACTCTCACCATCCCCTGCAAGATGATGTGTGGCACGTGCCTTACAAGCCTTAAAGACCTTTATAACATACATGTATACACATGTAAACACATACACACAGACCAGAACATGTTAATAAACACATGCATGTAAATATATAAACATACAATATATATATATTACCAATGATCTACTTGCCAAATATTTTTTCTCCATTCTTATCCTTTAAAAAAATAAACTTACTAGATTTTGTCTTTGAATCAATACTTAGTATCAGTCCCAAGGTAGAAGAGAGGTAAGGGCTAGGCAATGGAGGTTAAGTGACTTGTCCAGGGTCACACAGCTGGAAAGTATCTGAGGCCAAATTTGAATCCTGTCTCTAGGTCTGGCTCTCAATCCATTGCTGCCCTCATGAATTACATCTTAAAGAATGAAGGAACTGATGTGGAAGTTCTGAGAGAGATGTGAAAACAAGTGAAGATACCCTATGGGATGGAGTGCAGGAGCACTCACTCTTCTAACCCTCTCCATGATGTGATTATGACTTCTCCATTGTATTTACAAGCACCTTGTAATTGTCAGTGATGATTAGGAAGAATCAGAGTGCTGGTTAGATGCCAAATAGACATAGATACGCAAATGGGATTTTCCTCTGGCCCTGCTCTGGTGGATTTGTCCATTACAGTTCATTTAGCTCTCCCCCTAGGGGTCTCCTGTGCTAGGGTAGCAGGTAGGTTGGGGAATCCACTCCCCTGCTAGTGACTTGATCTGCACCTATTTGGTTCTCTTTTTAGGAGGCCAGAGAGAATTCATAAATTCCAAGAATGAATTCATTATTTTCCCCTAAACCCTCCCTTCTTCTGATCTTTGCCATTTCTCTCAAAGGCACCTCCATTCTTCTAGTCTCCCGGGGTTATAACCTTGGTGTTGTCTTGGATGCCTCATTCTCTCTTCCTCCACAGAATCAGTCACTGGCCAGATCTTGCCATTTCTACCTTCCCAACATCTCTTCTATTTGATCCTTTCTCTCCCCTATTAAGTTACTGCCCAAGTTCACACCCTTGTCGCCTCTCATCTAGATTATTGCAGTTGCCTCCTAACTGGCTTCCATATCTCTTATCTTCCTCCACTACCTTCCATCTTAGTCATTTTCTTTAAGCACAGAGCTGGCCATGCAACTCCACTACTCCGTCAATCCCATTGGCTTTCACTTACTTTCAGGATCAATATGAATTCCTAAACATTAGTTGCCAAAGCCCTATCCAACCTGCCTCAGTCTACCTTTCCAGGCTTGATGGACCCTGCTCCTCCTCCTGGGTACTTTGTAATCCATTTAAACTGGCCTTTCATCCTCTTACACAATTAACTCTCCATCTTTTCCTCTGTGTCTTTGTCCTGGCTGACTGCTATGCATTCCTTCCCTACCTTTGCCTCTTAGAGTCCCCCTCTTCCTTTTTAAAATAACCTCTCACTTTCCATCTTAGAAACAATACTGTATATATTGCTTCCAAGGCAGAAGAGTGGTAAGGGCTAGGCAATGGGGGTCAAATGACTTGCTCAGGGTCACACAGATGGGAAGTGTCTGAGGTCAGATTTAAACCCAAGTCCTTCTGATTCCATGCTTGTCTCTCTAGCCATTGAGCAATCCAACTGCCCCAGAAGGACACTAGGAAGTGTCTGAGGTTGGATTGAAACCAGGATCTCCTATCTTTAGATGTGGCTCTCCATCCACTATGCTACCCGGATGCTCTTCTTTCTTCCTTTAAGATGCAGCCCAGGTACCATCTTTTGCTAGAAGTCTTTCCTGATCCCTCTAATTATTAGTGCTGTCCCCACCTCTAGCAGTGTGCTAGAGCCAGTTTGAACTGACTTAAAAGAGCTGATTGTTAAACATCTGCACCTTGAAGATTGGCAAACACTGCAAATCAGGGCTTTATTTATTCTTCTTTTGTTGGTGGTCTAGGCTGTAGGAAATGGTAAAGAAAATGTATTAAACTAAAAAGGGTGTGGTGCAGGGGCAGCACCAATAGAGAGCCAAACCTGGAGTTTAAATTTAGCCTCAGATACTTTCTAGCTGAGTGCCCCTGGGCAAGTCACTTAACCCCAATTGTGTAACCTCATCACTCTTCTGCCTCAGAACCAATACTTAGTATTGATTCTAAGAAGGAAGGTAAGTGTTAAATTTTTAAAAAGTATATTGTACATACTCTACCCCCAATTCCAAGCTGGTTGTTAAACTGGCAATCCTCTGCTCTGTCCTCCCCAGACAGCCTTGTATCAACTATCTGGTAAGCTGCACATGCTTCTATAGGTCTCTGTTGTTTCCCCATTAGAACTTAAGCATCTTACAAATAGTGATTGTTTCCTTCTTTTATCTTACATCTCTGCTGCCTAGCGTAGTGCCTGAAGTTCAAATACTTGGCAATTGATCGATTGCTATGAGAGGCTTCATGGGAAAGTAAACGGAAAGCTAAGACAGCTGCCCTTGGAGGCTTCCAGCCCTGCCTCTGACTCAGAGGCTGTGTGACTCTGGGCAAAGTATTAACCTCTCTGGGCTGTAGGCAGTTTTCTAAGACTCGATGTTCTGGGGAACTGTGCACTAAGGAACCGCAGCTCTCGTCTCCCTTTCTCTGGATCTCTCACAGTCTCTCCCCTTTCTGTCTCTCTCCGGCTCTGTCTCTCTCCATAGATGTGGTAGGGAGCTATCTAAACACGGAGCTCAGCTCGTGAGAGGCGTGGAGAGACCTCGGGAATCGGGCTCCTCCGGTCTCCGAAGGACGCGGTGATTTCCTCTTTTGTGTAGACTAGGAGGAGGGCGTTGCCTTTCGAAAATAGTCAAAATGGATTTTGGAGGCTGAATAGACGAGGTGTGACGAGGAGAAGGCGCTGGTTCTGCTAATGTGACTCGTCTCCCAGGATGCCGCGCGCTGAACCTTCTCCCTTAATCCGGGTGTCAGCTCTCTCCAGGCACCCGCCCCGGGGGCACTTGGGAGGATTTTCTCCCTCTCTTGGCTCGTGGCTGTCTTTCAGGGGACCTGAGAAATGGGCCTCTTGCAAACCGAGATGGGTTCTCCCTTTGCAAGCATGGAGCTCACAATGGCAAGGGGGTGGAGGGAAGTCTTAGAAGAAGGAAGGAGACAAAATATCCAATCGGTATGGGCAGCCACTCTGAACAATCTGCTGAACCGTTCTTTCCATCAGGCAGCCCAGCCAGCGGAGTAGGTGGTTGCTGGTACCATGCACTAGGCACTGTGCTAGATGTGAGAGGAGCAAGATGTATGCTTAGGAGGCCAGGAGAGGAAAGAGGGGATGGATTTAGTCAGAGGATCTGAGTTTGAATCCTGACTGTGCCATGTAATACTTTAATACTTAATGCCCAGGGGAGGGCTGGGAAAGAACATGAATCTTGTAACCATGGAAAAATATTCTAAATTAATTAATTAAATAAAAAATTAAAAAACTCCTTAATACCCAGGGCAGCTAGGTAGTTCCAGTACTGAAGTCAGGAAGAACTGAGTTCAAACGGAGCCTCAGAACCTAGATGATCATACCAGCTGTGTGATCCTGGGCAAGACACTTAACTCTGTTTGCCTAAACAAAACAAAACACCCTGGGTAAATCCTTTCATTTCTCTGGGTTTCCATTTCCTTACTTGAGGAATGGAATATTGAAATCCACTAGGAGAAAGAGGCTAGAAGTGAATTGAAAAGAAAATCATTTTAGAGTTAGAAGCGTCCTCACTGGCCATCTTATCTTGTACTGAACAAGAAATCCCTCTACATGGTACCTGATCAACTTTCCCTAGGCTGGGCTGGGGGGACTCTATTCTCCAGTGATGAGCAGCCTTCCTAAATCTTGAGAAGCCACTAATCAGACCCCCTCATTCTGCTGAGGAAGGAAGGGAGCCAGCCAGCCGCTTTCACTGTTGGACAGCTCCCATTGGAAAGTCTCCTTCCCTGCCTTCCATCTTAAACTACAATCTGCCTTTTTGGAATTTCCTCTGGTTCTACCCGCAGGCGCTAGGCAAGACCAGGCTAAGCCCTCCTCTCTATGAGGTGACCTTTCTAAGATCCTCTCACCTCTAAAATTCTATGAGGGAGATTGTCAGATATCATTCTTTCTATTCTTTTGTTTCTTACTTTCCTCAAGCCCATTTGGGGTTTTCTTGGCAAAGACACTGGAATGGTTTGCTGTTTCCTTCTCCAGCTAATTTTCCAGATGAGGAAAATGAGGGAAACAGAGGTAAGTGACTTGCCCAGGGTTACACAGCTAATACATGCCTGAGGCCAGACTTGAACTTGGGGAGATGCCTCTTTCTGACTCTAGGCCAAGCTCCCTGTGCTCTCTATTCTACCAAAGAGGTAAATGAGTCTAGGAGAGGTCAAGGGACTTGCCTAGGGGTCACTAGTGGCTACATGCAGGCTATCAAGGCCTTGAAAACCTTCCCCCCCCCCCCCCCCCCCGTTTTCCATTTTGCCCTTAGTGCAATATGAAGATTAACAACTCCAATTGGGAACCAGTGAGACTTATCTGTAGAAAGTGAGTGAAAATACTGAGGCTGCTGGGCTCTTAGAGATCCTCTCATCTAACTCTCTTATTTCTCAGGGGAGGAAATGAAGATCCAGGGAGGGGAAACACTTGTTCATAGGCACAAGGATAAGGAGTAGACCCAACACTCCTGACCCAAAGTTCAGGGCTCTTTCCATTACCCCATGGGGCTTTTTCCTTGTCAAGGCCATTGAAGTGGAGGCTGTTCTCAGGCATTCATCCAAAGAAGAGCCTAGAGGTGCCAATTATTAATTATCCCTGATTAGTAACGGCTCTTCAAAGACTGCTGCCACTTTCGCAGCCCAAGATAGACTAGCCCCTGACAGTCAGGTTTGGTTCCAGTCACTCTCTGTTGGCTTCTAGAGTCAAATAGAAAATTCTCTTTTTGGATTTTGTAAGACTAATCATAACTGGGCGGGCTCTCCCCTGCCCTGCTAGTATTTATTTTCCCCTCACGTGCTCTGGACTCCTATGACACTGGCCTCCCGACTGTTCCATAAGACTCCAGGCATATATCCTCTCTGCCTCCCATGCCTGGAATATTCTTTCTCATCATCTCTCCCTCTCAGTTTCCTTCACATCTCAGCTAAAATCCTACCTTCTGTAAGAAGCCTTTGCCAGTCCTCCTTAGTCTGAGTGCCTTTGTTGAGGAGGAGCTCCCTCTGGGCCACATTGGATCACAGAATTTAGATCTGGAAGTGGCCTCAGCAGCCATCCATGTAGTCCAGCTAATCGTAGAAACATTTCCCTTACTGCATTACACCCCAAAAGGGGCCATTCAACCTGCTTGTTGGCCTCCAAAGTGGGGAAGCCACTGCCTACTAAGGCAGCCTGTTCATCATTATGAAGGATTCCCTAACATTGTGCTTCAGTTGGGGCTCTTTGTAGCTTCCACCTATCTCTTCTGGTTTTGTTAAATCCAACAGATCCTCTCCCTCTCCAAATGGCAACCCTTCATAATTCTCAAACACAGCTGAGAATCCCTACAGAAAATATATATTTACTTGATAAATCTTAAAGCAAGCCAGGCATTTTGGTCATCCGGCCACTTTCCAGGATCTATGTGGGTTCAGCTGGGTAGAGGAAAAGGCACTGGCTCTGGAGGGTCTTAAACAAGACTCTTCTACTCCCTAGGCCTCAGTTTACTCATCTGTAAAATTATGATAGACTAAGGGACCTCTGAGGGCTTTTCTGGTTCTATGTCCTTTGACTTGGGATCTTACTCTTGATATTCTAAGACTTCCCAGGATCAAAGTCAGGTAGAGAGACCAACCCTCCCATTCCCCTTCCAAGGAATAAGCAAGGTTTGAATCCAAGGCATTCTGCCCTGTTAACAAACAGAATGCTGACTCTTCAGTCTAATCCACGTGGCTTGTCAGGGCCCATCTATAAAGTCAATCATTTTGTCCACAAGCACTGAAGTTCTTATTATGTGCCAGACACTCTATGAAATTCTGGAGATATAAAGAAAAGCAAAAAACAGGGCTCTTCCCTCCAGGAGCTCATAGGCTAATGGGGGAGACAATATGCAAACAGCTATAGATAAGCAAGGTAAATTAGGAGGAACACACTAGGCTTCGAGATGGTCTGGGAAGGACTTCTTATACAGGTGGGGTTTGAGCTGAGACTTGAAGGAAGCCACGAGGAAGAGACAAGGAGGGAAGAGTATTCCAGGAATGAGGGAGAGACAATACAAACACTTGGTGTCTGGAAATGAAGTATTGTGTCAGCAAAAGCAAGAAGTCATATCAACGGTCATTAGGAAGCAGTTCCATTTTATGGATGGGGAATCTGAGAGAGAATAAGTGATTTGTCTGTGGTCACACAGCAGGGTCATAATATGAGTGAAGCAGGATTGGACCTGAGGTTTTATGATCTCCAGGTCCAATGATCTATTCCTTATATCATGCAGTTACCCTTGAATCTCTGAGGAGCATCAGTAATTCATTTCTAGAGGCTAGAATAGAGCCTGCAGCAGAAAAGTAGAGGGTCTGAGGGAAAGAAATGCTCCTCATTCAACACGACCTCCTGACTCCAAAGCATGCTACAGACCTAGACAAGGGTCTACTGGATCTCTATTTTGTTCTGAGCCTGGAGTCATATTGAGAAGAGTTGGTCTGTGGACCAATTCAAGAAAAAAGTCTTGATTGAATTCCTACTAAGCTATGCTAAGCACGATGAGGGATACAGAAAAACAGAAGACTTGTTCTCCTCAATTATCCAGCAAGCCTTTCCCAACTACCAATTGTATGTTCAACTCTGGGCCAAGATATAAGAATCAGGAAGGAAGGAAAAGTTATTTATTTTTATTTTATTTTTTAAAATTTAAAATGAAGAATTAATAGCAAGTATTGGTTCTAAGGCAGAAGAGGAGTAAGATCTAGACCAGTGATGGTGAACCTTTTAGAGGCCAAATGCCCAAACTACAAGACTCCCACTGCAAGTGGGCCCCCAGCCTTACCTCAAACAGTCGAGAGGTAGAATAGAGTAGCCTCCTCTGGCATGCTCTGGCACATGTGCCATAGGTTTACCAGCATGGGGTTAGGTAATGTGGGTTAAGTGACTTGGCTAATAGCTAGAAAGTGTTGGAGGCCAGATTTGAACCCAGGACCTCCAATCTCTAGGTCTGGCTCTCTAGCTACTGATCTACCTAGCTCACTCTGAAACAAACATTTATTAAGCATCTACTATACACCAGGCATTGTGTTAAGAGATTTATAGATATTATCTTCTTTGATTCTCACAATTGCCCTGGGAAGTGGGTTCTATTATTATCCTTACTTTATAGTTGAGGACACTGAGGCAGACTTGCTCAGGTTCACACAACTAGTAAGTCAGAAGTTGGATTTTAATTCAGGTCTTTCTCACTCTAGGCTCAGGACTCTAGCACTCTTTCTACTATATCACCCAGTTGTCGGAGCCACCTTTAATCAAAGAGAACAGTGATGTTTACAAGGGAAACGAGGTCAGCTTGGTCAGGCAAGCCAAATCTCCTGATGGCCTGGATACTAACCTCTTTGCCAGGTATACTGCAGGGAACAAAACCAAAGTGAAAATATGGTCCCTGCTCCCAATCTTGTCAGGAAAACTGAGAGGAACACACAGGAAACAATTAGAATGCTCTACCAGACGGTGTATAATTAAGTGCTAAATTGGGTGGTGCTGGCTGGAAATGATCTCAGATGCTGACAGTACCCTATTCCATGGGCTTTCATTTGTCTTGTTCCAATTTCTACCAAGTCTCTGACTCCTGGGTTCTCTTACAAGAAGGAAGGAGGCAGCATCTTGAGAGAGATGTGTGTGTTTGGGCAAACTTCCTCCCCTCCCTGGGCACTACTTTCCTCCTCTTTACAATTAGGGGATTGGACAATCTCCTAAAAGACCTTCTGGCTCTGAAATTCTATACATATGCTTTCCTCCATCCCGGTGCTTAGAACTGGAAGGATCCTTGGATCTCCAAAATGACTTACTTTACAGAAAAGGAAATGGAGTCCCAGAGAGGGGATGTGACTTGTATAGTGTCACATAGCTAGTAAGGGTGAGAGCCAATTTTTGAAGTGAAATTTTGGACTTGGAATCTTGGTTTCCCTAAGTCATGGTGCCTCTTCATTCAGCAGGACCCTTCCAAATCCTCATTGAGACACCTCCAAGAAGCCTTCCTTGACTGTCCTCCACCTCTACTCTAATCATTCCCCAAACCTCTCTCCTGTGCCCTGTATCCTCTTATATCACACTGGCTCACTTATACATTTTTCTAGGTTCTTTTGTATTTTTTAAAACCCTTACCTTCTGTCCTAATATTAATTCTAAACTAGAAGAGTCACAAGGGTTAGGCAATGAAGGTTAAGTGACTTGCCCAGGGTCACACAGCTAGGAAATGTCTGAGGCTAGATTTTGACTAAGATCCACTGGACTCCAGGTCTGGCTCTCAATCCAGTGAGCCACCTAGCTGCCTCTGTTCCTTTGTATTTTCTAAGTTTTTGTGTTGGGGCTTCCCAAGTAGAATGAGGACAGGAAATAGATCTACATTTGCATCCTAAAATTACTTCCCTCAAAGTGTCTAGGACAGAGCTGAATACACAGTAGGGTTTGAGGAACACTAGTCGGATCAATGAATAAATGATCATTTTTTGATGCTTAGAATCATAGAATGTCAGAATTGGAAAGAACTTGGCAGATGATCAATGCATCCCCATGCTTGAATCATGGCAGTTAGGTGATGCCATAGTGCATAGAGCTCCAGGCCTGGAGTCAGGAAGACTCATCTTTCTGAGTTCAAATCTGTCCTTAGACACTTACTACCTAGGTGACCCTGGGTAAGTCACTTAACCCTGCTTGCCTCACTCAGTTTCATCTGCAAAATGAGCCAGACAAGGAAATGGCAAACCATTCCAGGATCTTTGACAAGAAAATCTGAAATGGAGTTGTGGAGTCAGACATGACCAAAATGACTGAACAACAACCTGAAGCACGAATCTATTTAACAAAACCCTAAAAATTGGTCATCAAATGTCTACTTAAAGATGTCCAGAGTAGGTTCACTAACTTTTTAACCCTTACCTTCCATCTTAGAATCAACACCATGTATTGGAGTAACTGGGTTTTTCAAAACCTTTGCTTAACTAGATAGGGAAATTATTTCCCTCTACTTTCAGTTAGTGACTACTGGGCTGATCCCCCATGTAACATGGGTAGCATAAGACCCAGGCTATAATCTTATCTCCATGCAAGGTCTCCACTACCACTGTGTCCTTCTGTGTTGTATGGGAAAGCAAAGATTTCTAGGAATCAACCAGCCACTCTTCTGATCCTGGCAACTTTGGGACTACTTTTCCCTTTTCTGTAATTGTTTTGAAAATTACTCCAGAACATACAAAAATCATTTTGGTGTAATCCATTCTATTCCATAATGAGTGTTCTATTCAATTAGCTGTCATAGGCTGGAATAGAGCTTTGCTTCTCGCCTTGGATAAATCACCGCCTTTGTTTGAAATTGGATTTAAGGGTGGTAGTGGTGGGGGAAAATAAATATTTTATCATTTTTTCCTTCCCCGATGCAGTGCTGGTTAGAGGCCATTTACATTTTTCTCTCCTGTGTTCCAGGCAGATTGCAGACTGTAAATTTTAGGGAAAATAGTAAAAGTGATAAATAAACATGTTCCTTTTGTAGCAATGGATATTATACCCATTCAGATTTACAACTCACATCTCCCATCCATTTGACTGCTTTTCAGGAAAGGGCCAATGTTGGCCCCCATGTTCCATTGTTTGATTCTCTTTCCATCTTCCTCCACCCCCACCCCACCTCACTCATTTAAATATCAACATGAACTGGGTGCACAATTTGTCTCCAAAAAGGAATGAGTCCTGACAATTTGTTCTTCTTAGGGAATGGTTATTTATAGCTGCAACAGCTACGATGCTGATGCTGTGTACATATGGAGGTGGGGGAAGGAAGAGGGGTTTCTCCCTCTCATCTCTTATTTTTCTAAACCTTAATATATGTTGTTTTCCCTGTGATGATGATGATGAAAGATGCCACACCAGAGACAAAGAATTGTTCAGTCTCTCTGTCTCCTACTTCCACAATCTTCTCTCTCTCTCTCTCTCTCTCTCTCTCTGATTCTCTCTCTCTCTCTCTCTCTCTCTCTCTCTCTCTTTCTCTCTTTCTCTGTGTCTCTCTCTCTGATTCTCTCTGTCTCTCTCTCTGTCTCTGTCTCTGTCTCTGTCTCTCTCTCTCTCTCTCTTTCTCTGTGTCTCTCTCTCTGATTCTCTCTGTCTCTCTCTGTCTCTGTCTGTCTCTTTCTCTCTCTCTCTCTCTCTCTCTCTCTCTCTCTCTCTCTTTCTCTGTGTCTCTCTCTCTGATTCTCTCTGTCTCTCTCTGTCTCTGTCTGTCTCTTTCTCTCTCTGTCTCTCTCTCTCTCTCCTCTCCTCATCCATGGACATTTGTTAAACATCTAAAATGTGTGAGATTTTTACACAGTATTGATTCTAAGATCTAAGGTAAGGTTTAAAAAAAAGTCAAAGTTAGGAAGACTTGAGTTCAATTCCTGTCTTTGACACATACTGATTCTATGACCCTTGGCAAGTCACTTTACACTTTAATAGCTCAGGAAATATTTTGACTATGTAAGTTATAGACAGGTTGTTGACATACATTGTTGGAGGGAGTTTCCATGTTGGAAGTTCATGATATAAATATAGTTCTGGACCAAAAAAATGTACAAGGCACTCTTTCTTCTTTCATTGGCAAGTATTTCTTGCTTTTAAAATAGACTTCAGAAATGTTGTTTCTAAGGCAGATTTTCTTGAAAATGGTACATGAAAACATAGAATGTAAGAAGTGGGAGAAGCCCTTAGGAAAGGGCCATAGTAGAGAGGATGTCAGAATTGGAAGGGCCCTCGGAACAAGGAATGCCAGAGCTGGAAAGACTGGAGAATGTAGAATGTTATGACTGGAAGGAATCTTAAAACACAGTTGGACCCAGGTGACTCAGAGGATAAAGCACAAATCCAGGAGTGGGGAAGCCCTGAATTTAAATTTTGCCTTAAGCACTTACTAGTTTGTACCATTCTGGTCAAGACATGTGACCTTTGACTCAGTTTCCTCCAATGCAAAGTGGGGATCCTAATAGCATGATATCCCAGCATTTGTAAAGTTATTAACACATAGTAGATGTTTAATAAATATTTATTTCCTTCCTTCTTTCCTTTCCTAGAAGAAATCTTAGGAGATAGACAGTGTATAGGGGGACAGTGAAGCTCATTGGTCAAAACACAGCACCCAAAAAGCTGACTTTTTCTGCTGGGAGATATATATCAAAAGATAAGAAATCAGGCTAGGTGGCTAGAGAGCAATGGCATGATGTTCTTTACTTCCTTTTCTGGCTCCAATTCTTTTGTATGCTAAGCCAAAGAGGATCTTGGGAATGTGGTAGCTATGCGGCACCAGTCTGCCCTCATCAGGGGCACAGTCTATCCATTATACTATAGACTAGGTTTTTCAAAGTGGCCTGGGTACCTGGGTTTCCCTTAGGCTCTTTTGGGGTGGGGGGATGCAAGATCAAAACTATTTTTATGATAAAACCAAGACTTCAACTTCTAATATGATGTGGATAGACATAAGCCACATAAGCAAAAGCTCTTTGGGGAATTCTCAAAAATTTTTAAGAGTGACAGGGTGGAGTAGCTAGATGGCACAGAGAGTAGAGCACTAGACCTGGGGTTGAGAGGACCTTCATTCAAATCTGACCTCAGACACTTCTAACTGTGTGACCCTGAGCAAGTCACTTAACCTCAATTGCCTATCCCTTCTTGCTCATCTATCTTAGAAGTGATACTAAGGCAGAAGATAAAGGTTGAAAAGAAAAACAACTGGAGTACTGGATTTGATTTTACTTAACTCTATTTGCCTGGTCCTTAGCCTTTTGTCTTAGAATTGTTACTAAAACAGAAAGCAAAGTTTTTTTTTTTTTTAAACACTAGTAAGCGGAAGAGGCAGCTAGGTGACTTATTGGGTGGGGGGAGAAGAGTGCTTTATTGTGACTTTTATTACTATGTCATTTATTACTTACTTTTGCTTTAAACCCATTGTGACTTCTAACTGATTAGAGGAAAAAGTAAACACCAGTGGGGGCTCATGAGCATAGGTAGCCACAGAACATGAGCTGGGTAGATTAGAGTATCTTCTTCATATTTAGTGCAGCCTCTATAGTTTGGGAAATGAATAGAGTCCACCATCAGATTTGGAGTGGATATAAACCCAAAGATTCCCTCCCACCTAGGGTGGCTCTTTTACTGGCCTCACAGTAAAGAATTAGAGTGGGGAAACAACTTAGTAGCCATCTGGTCCCAAACCTCCATTTCAGAGTCGGAAACTGAGGCACAGAATAATTTGTCCAAGGTGAGGTGGTGTCAAAATCAGGATCACATTTTCCCATAAGCCATCATTGCCATTTCCCAGATGCTGTATCATTATATCTAACAAATTTTCAATTGGACTCTTCTTTAAAAAAAAAAGAGCTTTATATTCTCTGTCCTTTGGTTTGTTGGTTGTCTCTCGAACCAAGGATGACAATTGTCTTTGTGCGTTTTTGTGCACAAAGACACCTGTGCATGAAGATTTAAGTGGAAAAGTCGATGCACAGAGACAGTCCCACTCTCTTGGCGTTGGAAGCCTGGGTCCATTGGCAAGAAAAGTCGTTACACCTGGAGACTTCCTCAGCTGCACTGGATGGCTGTGTTGTCTTTTGTGCTCCAACACGCCCTAAGCACTCCACAGTGCTTTGCTGCGTCGCCCTCTCAGCCGTTGAACCTTCTTGTTGGTTTCTTCCGCCTGTTCCGCCGAAGCAGTCTTCACATGTTGGGTGAGCAAAGCCCTGGTTCACCAGGGGTCAACGACCCGATGGCTACCCTCACAAGGTTTAGCTGGCCTGTCGAAGCTGTTGCCCTTTGTCCTTTGGTAGAGGATTGATAAGCAACCATCTAACAATAATGGAGGACATTTATAGGTATGATGAGTCTTTGTATTTATTTCTCTGGTCCTCAATACCATTTCTGACACATGGTAGAAATTTAATAAACATGTATTGATTGACTAAGTCTCATAACAACCCTACGAGGCAGGCACTACAGGAGATTCTTATCTACATTTTCTAGATGAGGGAACTGCAGCTCAGAGAGGTTATGTTACTTGCTCATAAGCACACAGCTAGTAAATATCAAAGACAGGATTCAAAAACAGACTTCTTCCCCTACCAAGTGCAGTGCTCCCTCTCTCCTAGACTTTACTGTCTCACTACATCTAAGAGAGGGGAGGAAGCTAGCTGTTTGAAAGGAAAAGCATAATGAATCATTTGCTTAAAGCAAAAAAATTTATCCTGAATGAATCTGTTTTGCAATTTGGGACTTTCAGTGGTTTGATTTTCTTAAAGGTTCACTCTAAGGACTCACCCATTAGGGGCTGTCTCTGTGCTCTTTGGCGTGTAGAGCTGGCATTTCTTTCCCCTGAATATTCCTCCAAATATGCTGAAAGTTAATGAGTTAAATGGAAAATAAGGACCCCATATGGACCAAAATATTCACAGAAGTGCTATTTGTAGTAGCAAAAGACTGGAAACAACTCGTGCACACAATGCTGAGTGACAGCTGAGCAAATGGTGGGTTATGAACATCACGGACAATGATTATGCTCTAAAGAATGACAAAAACAAAAAAATTAAGATAAACATGGGAACATTTAGTGAAACTGATGTAGAATGAAGAAAGCAGACCAGGAGGACAACATGCCCAGTAGCTACAGTCATATTCAGAAACACAATATTGGAAGGCAATGGAATTAAGATCAAACAAACATAATAGCTGACTGTGGTTCCAGATGACTGAGGTCAAAATACCTATTCTTTGTCTCTGTTAAGAAGTGATCAAGTAGGGTACAGCTGGGTGGTTCAATAGCTAGAGGTCCAGGCCTGGAGTTTGGAAATTCTGGGTTCAAATCTGACCCCAGACACTTCCTAGATGTGTGACCCTGGGCAGGTCACTTAACCCCCATTGCCTAGCCCTTATCACTCTTCTGCTTTAGAACCAATAAGGTATGGGTTTAAAAAAAAAGAATTGGTCAGGTATAAGCATGGAAAGTCATATGTACCACCAAGCAGAATGGTTATATTGGGAGTCCATTTTTTTAAACAAGAGATGCTTATGGTAAAGTGGTTGATTTGAGATAATATGCAAAGCACTTTATGAACCTTAAAGTGTTATTTAAATACTAGCTATTATTATTATTAATTATCTGACAAAAACATCACATCAATACAATGGGTAGGGACTAGACCTTTGATTTCATTGGAGAATTCCTAAATGAGGAACCTCTCTCTTTCAGTTTGGGTTAACACTTTCTCTGCAGCTTATAGTCTTCTTGTTGTTCATCCTTCATTTCAGAGAAGATCAGTGACATCTTGGATGAGAACTTGATTATTCTGTGACTTGGATTTAAGTGAGGAAGAATTGCACAAAGTTATCAGCTTCACTTTCTCTTCCACAGTCATTGAAGTCTAAAAGAAATGCCTAGACACATTGAGAGTTTAATTACTCATGCAAGGTCACCCAGCCAGTATGTGTCAAGGGTGGAATATGAACTCAAGACTTCCTGTCTTCAAGGTTGGTTCTCTAGACACTATAATAGGATATATTTTTTCAATAGAAAAGAAGAGGGATATGTGTATGTTTTCATGTGTGGAAGTTTTCTCTTCTGATAATGTCCATCCTTTCATGACATTTGGCAGCACAGTGTAATGGAAAGAGCTTGGATCTGAAGTCAGAAGAAATCCTTGGATTCTAATCCTGCTTTCATGTCATTATGGACAAGAATATTGGGGCTCTTGGTTAACTTATTCTCAAAAACCTTCTGTCTTAGAATCAATACCAAGTAGGGGTTCTAAGGCAGAAGTGTGGTCAGGGTTAGGCAATTGGGGTTGTGATTTGTCCAGGGTCATGCAGCTAAGGTCAGATTTGAAACTAGGACTTCCCATCTCTAGCCTTACCCCTCTATCCCCTCAGCCATTTAGCTGTAACATGGATTAACTTTTCAAATAACATGTTTGGATAAAATAATAAAATAGCAGTAATTAATCATTGACTTTTTACTCAGTCCTGTGCTCTTAGGCTTTGAGAGATCCCTGCCCTCAGGTGAAAGGGAATAGCCACTTTGTTCACTTCTTTGATACAAACTTATATTATTATTTATTCTTTCAACAAACATTTATTAAGCTCCTACTGTATATTTTGTCCTATGCTAAGCCCTGAGGATACAGAGAAAAGTGAAGTAGTCCTGACCTTCAAGGTTAGGAGGCTTGTATGATGTCTGCTATCCTTCTCGTCACCAATGTCTTTATCATTGTTATCATTGCAACAATGAATGTTTAGATGATATTTTTAATTTTTCAAAGCCTTTATATGTAGTGCCTAGTACAGTTCTCTGTGCATAGTCAGTTCTTAATAGATGCTTGATGATTGATTAATTTGTCAATGCATTTAATTTTCACTCTGTAACACAGGGAAGATTAATAAGTGTGATGATGACAGTGACAATAATAATAATAACTAACATTTAGGTCTTTCTACTTTGGGAAATGTATCAGATAATTATCTTAGTTCATCCTTACCATAGAGTATCATTGAAGTATTACTATTTATATTTTACTTGTAAGGAAATTGAGGCCTAGAAAGGTGAAATGACTAACCCAATGGCACACAGCTAGCAAGGCTCAGAATTCCCTGACTATAGTTTATATTGGTTCCATACTAATTTGTCTTGTCTTTGTTATGATATGTAAGGACAGGGACTATGTTTTTCTGTGGAATTTTAGGGAGCTTTGAAGGTCCTACTAACCTGAAATCTCACTCTTATGCATTGACTTAGAGTTTTGCAATGGTCAAATGGAAATCTTTTGCTTGAGGTTCTCATATTGTCTTCATTGATCACTGACACTCCAGTGAAAATAAGTTGGTCAGATCCTTCTGGCAAGGAGGAGGAAGAGGGGGAAAGGAAAGGAGAGTTAGAAGAGAAGTGATGGGAGAAGAAAGATAAGAGAGAAGTATATGAGAAAGAAGAAAAAAGGGTAGGGGTCTGTGAGTTTTTTTTTCCTGCCCAGTTCTATCACAGACTCAGCCCACTGGTTTTAGGATAGGATGTTAAGTTATAGCTTACATAAATCCAATAGGTAATGCAAATAACATGGTACGTGCCAGTTAAATTCCCCTGTTCTATGCTTTTATTGAGGTCATAAGGTTTTTGAGCTTAGAGATAATCAAGTCCAACCTCTATATTTAACAGATGAGGAAACAGAGGAATGTAGACTTGTCCAAGGTCACACAGATCATAAATAACAGAGCCAGAAATCTAACCAAGGTCTTCTAATTCAGACAGAAAGACTAGGTAAAAGGGAAGAATGGAGAGAGATGGGGAGGGGAGAGAAAAGGCTTTTTTCCTTGAGCACTCAGGCACCTTGGAGACTGAAGGCAACAATAGCTAAAGAGCTGAGCTCCAAGTAGGAGCAGATTTGGTTGCTAAGGAAACGGGTTCCTTGGTTACCAGTCCAGGTTGCATTTGTCTCACTTATGTCTGGTTCCTGCTGAGCTATCCTCACTCCCCCAGAAAGAAAATGAGGAGACAACAGGGGTGGGGAATAGAGAGTCAAAGAGAGAGCAATGGGGACTGGGGGGAGTGGGAAAAGGGAAAAAGTGACAGACACAGAGGGAGAATTAGGGAAGGAGGAAGGGAGTGATATTGAGAGATGAAGAGAGAGAGTAAGACAGGGCAGGAGAGAGAGAGAGAGAGAGAGAGAGAGAGAGAGAGAGAGAGAGAGAGAGAGAGAGAGAGAGAGAGAGAGAGAGACAGATACAGAGAGAGACAGAGAGACAGAGACAGAGAGAGACAGAGAGACAGAGACAGAGAGACAGAGAGAGACAGAGAGACAGAGAGAGACAGAGACAGAGAGACAGAGACAGAGACAGAGACAGAGACATAGAGAGAGACAGAGAGAGAGATGCTGAGAAAGAAGAGGAGAAATAGAAAAACAGACAGGAAAAAAGATAGGGAAAGAAAATACATTGAATAAGGACGAGAGAAAGACAGAAAGAAAGAAAAAGGAAGGAGAAGGGGAGGAGGAAACAGGAGAGAGAGAGAGAGAGAGAGAGAGAGAGAGAGAGAGAGAGAGAGAGAGAGAGAGAGAGAGAGAGAGAGAATAGGAGGGGAGAGACAAATACAAAGACAGAAACAGGGAGATAGAGAATGAATAAGAATGGAATCAAAACACCTTAGACTCAGATACTTGGAAGGAGCCATTGTCCTAGGGGATGGAACCATGATTAAGGCTACTTTGTGTTCATGGAGATGATATGCCCATTAGTGTTTTCATCTGTACTGTGCAAAAAAGTCAGATCTATCATCTGAATTTGGGAGCCCCTACCCACAGCATGCAAGGGCTCCCTCCATCTCCCTCAAGCTCCATACTGAACTTATCAGCATGGTGCCTTGTTTCCTTAATGAAAATAACCCAGCTTTAACCTTTGTACCTGCCCATATGGTTGTAGGAATTGGCAGGGCAATGCCATCTAACACAATCAGAGGATCATAAGAATTAGAGTTATGAGAGACTTTAGAAGTCATCTCATCTCTTTTGTTTTTCATTTTACAGATACCTAAGTGCCAAAGAGGCTAATTGACTTGCTCAGTGTCATGCAGCAAGTTGGTGTCAGAGCCATGATTCTTAACCTTGGTCAGAAAACAAAATATAGTGCTTTCCTCCCCCTACATCATCTGTTGAACTTGAAAGCACTCTGAAGCCTTGGCGGAGGGGGACGCCCTTCTAATTGCTATAGATCAGATAATTCATTAAGGATGGTTTAAATAATGTACAACCAATCCAATACTATAAAAAGACATTTATTGAAGGCCTACTATGTACTAGACATTGCCTTAAGTTCTATGAAAATGAAGACAACATTTTTTAAAAATCTCCTGCTTTGAAAAAGTTTACATTTTACTGGGGCAATACAGGAAGTAGTTCTAGAGAAGAAAGAAAAAAATGCATCCTTGAGGCACTCAGAAATGACTGCCAGGTTGGGAAAAATGAAATTCAATCAGTTTTTTTCATGGCCAAGAGTAATTATTTGTTTATTTTGGGACAAAGAATGATTGTCTTCAGTGGCAATGAATCAGTGATGATGCACTCAATGTGACTGCAGGCATGTTTGGATGTCACGAAATTTATCTTTCACAGAAGGAATTTGAAATTAGTCAAAATTTTCCCTAGGCTGACATGGCCATAATTGAGGCCTTATGGGCCAATAAAAGGTTTTATTATATCAACAGAAGAGAGGACATGGGACATGGACATATGCAATGATAAAGAACACTGGAACAGGATGAAGAAAGACCTGGGTTCAAGTCCTAGTTTAGCCATTGCTTCCTGGGGCCTTAGTTTCTTTCACTATAAAAGGACCTGGCCTCTGAGGTTCCTAGATCTAGGTAGAGTTAAGTATTAGATCCTAGAATCCTATCCTGGCTATATGACAATGAGAAAGTCACCTCATTCCTATGAGCCTCAATTCCTTCATCTGTAAAATGGAAACAGTAGGACATGTCCTAACTATCTCAAAAGGTTTTCATGAGGATTGACTGAGACAATGTGCCTGGAAGTGGCTTGTAAACTGTAAAACTCTCTATAAATGTCAGCTCTTCTTATTGCTAGCTGGTGTGAGGTTTTTTATCTGTTACAGATCCACTTTGTCATCCATCTTCCCAAGGAAGATTTTGTCCCTGGGGATTCTGGCAGGTTTCCATGAAGACAAGCACTGGTTACCAATTGTCAAGGATTAAGTTGAGGGCAGAACTTTGTCCCCTGGATTTATGGGAAGGGGAAGGGGTAAGGTAGAGAAAAAGAGAGAGACATGTACATACGTACATACAGAGAGACAGAGATAGGCCAAGGGAGATAGAGAGAGAGACAGAGACCGATAGAGACAAAAATAGAGACACAGAGAGAAAGGCAGAAAGGTGGAGTAATTTACTTTGATTGTAAGAGGCACTCAAATGAGGTAGCTATTGGTGGGGATTGTTTAGGGGTAGAGTGTCTAGGTTCATCAAGATAGGTATCCTTTAGAAGATGAACTGTTTTGAGGCAGCATGGTATGGTAGAAAAAACATTAGTTCTAGAGTCTGAGGACCTGAGTTCAAATCATACCTTTCAAGTTAACTATCTGTGATACCTTGTACAAACCATTTGAGTGCACTTGTTCTCAGTTTCCTCATCTGTAAAACAAAGGGCTTGAACCAGATGGTCTCTGAGACTGCTTTCAGGTCTGTAGCTATGCTTTTCTACTATGTCTCTGTGAATGGGGCCCTGCAGACAGAATGTTCTTTTCCTTGGCAGAGGGAATATGCAGCCGTCCAGCACCAAGGACAGCAGTGGATTGTGTGGTCTGTAATTCTGCTGACTCACCATTTCTTGAACTTAATGAAAGTACTTGGAATCAAGCATAAGTTACACAGGCTTCCAGGGCCAGAACTCTATGGGGATATAAACAGTGATGAAAGCCAATGGATGATTTAAACATTGGGTCTTGATGAAAACAAGCCATCTTATTCAAGTCACTGTCTACAAGCTCCTTCTTTGCAACCCAATCCCCAGCCCAAGAATATCCACTAACTCCAAGCTCCCCTCCAAGAGCTCTGCTACATATGGAATCATCTAATTAGATCTAGTTGGGCCTCTAAAGACCATCTGATTCTACTTCCTCCTTTTCCTCCCAATTTACAAAGATGGGACTTGAACAACCTAAGGTTACATGGAGAATTAACCACCACCATGGCATGATGTCAGGACCCTTTTAAGGTCTCCCTTCTACTGATCACAGTCTCTGAAATTCCATGGGTACAACTTCAGTTATTCAGTCTAAAGCTTTTATGTCTGTCCTTCTATGACAGGGAAGACTTTAATTCTCATAGAATTATTGGTTCTCACATGTATGGGAGACCTCCAAGGTCATAAATGAATAGGAATCTTCTATGGAGAGCTATGGAAAAATGGTTACCTGGCTCACTCTTGTATTTACCCATTGAGAGGGAGTCCAAGGAATTGAGGAATATTAGCATCAGATGAGACTTGGGAGGCTATCTATTCCAACTCAGCTGTGAGCAAGGAGCCCTTCTACATTCTTGACATCTAGTCTTTGTTTCAACTTCTGGATTCTTAAAAAATTGCAGCATACCTAAATCTGTCTCTCTTCTACCTGCTACTCCTAGTTTTACACTCTGGGGCTAGGTAGGAAAAGGTGAGGTACTTTTTCATGTGAAGACCCTTTGGATTTTTAAAGAAACCTCTTCCTCACCCAATCATATCCAATCAGTTGCAATTTTTGCCTATACAGTATTATCATCTGCACTCCCTTACTCAAAGAATACCCACTCTAGTTCAACCTTGTGTAAAGCACATCTCTGGATCTTACCTTCATCTGTAACATGAGGGAGTTGGAATAGATTATCTCTAAGATTCCTTCCCATTCTGAAATTCTACAAGCCAAAATCTAATCATCCTTCTTATACCTCCCTCCTCAGTTTGCTGGTACTCACTAAATCCCTATGGCTATAGGACACACATATCATAGAGGCTGTGGGAATCATAGAATTTAGAGATGGCAGGAAATTTATAGATATGTTAAATCATTTAGTCTGATTTTTATTACATAAATGAGGAAACTGAGGCCAAGGGTGAGGGGGAAGGGATTTGGCCAGGGTCACATGTGTAGTTTATTTTTCAGTGAAATTGACCTTTCCCAAGAATTTCTCTTTCTAGCACTTCCATAATCCTTTTACCCCTTTTACTTGTTTCTGTCAGAAGCAAAGACCATTGGAAAGAAACTCCACCCCTTGCTGACCTGTTCTTCTGAAGTCTTCTGAAATTCAGTCTGAAGTCAGGGACAATAGCTCCAGTCATGGCCCTGGAATGCTGAGGGAACCTTATGCTGAAGTTCAGAACTATGGCTAGCACCCCCAGAAAAAGGTCCCCAAGGAGGAAGGCAGAATAGGGGGAAGGGAATAAACATTTATATAACTAGTACCTACTATGTACTAGGCATGGTGCTAAACATTTCATAATTCTTATCTAATTTGAGTCTCATAACATCCTTGTGAGATAGGTATCATGATTATCACCATTTTGCAGTTAAATAAACTGAGGCAAACAGAGGTTAAGTGACTTCCCCAGGGTCATAGTAAGTGTTTAAGGTCAAATTTGAACTCTGGTCTTCCTGATTCCAGACCCAGTACTCTATCCATTGTGCCACTTAGTTGACTCTAGAATAGAGTAGGATGGTTATGTGAAAGGATCTAAGAAAGCCCTCTCCTCCATTCTCAAATATGTCCCCAATCTAATGGTTTTCTCTGGTCTCCTAATGATCTAGAGAGAAATCTGGGTTGTAGAAGCTGAGTGTCCTGTGCTAAAACAAACATTAAACCAACTTCTCTATCCTTATGTCCAATGATAACACTCTCCACTTGCAATGAAGATGATATGTTGAATTGTATCTCTAATAGTGGGAAGAGGTTTGGGCAGAGGCAATCTATCTCCTTGACCAGACAAATGTCAAATATCCTGAATCCCATGTAACCAAAGGCAACCTGCTAGTGAAATGATCTGCTAGGGTAGGCAGCTGTCTAGGGACCAAGGCTTGTATCCAGGAATGAGCGTGATAGGGCTTTGTCCATATCCACATATAGGGTTTTGCCCAAGACTGAGGTTAGGTCTAGTTCTATAGTTGGTATCAGAGGTCAGTCAGTGGCCATGGAAGGGACGTTTAATTTCTTTGGCACCAACCAATTCAGAGGAAGGTTCTAGATCCTGTCCCCATTTCATAACGTACAAAATAGTATATTTTATACTGTAAAATATGGGGTATTATCTTTAGACTGTGTTGTTGTTCATCCATTGCTTCCTATTGTCAGCTGCAAGCTACCTTCTGTTTTAGGAGCAGAGAATGGGCTGGATCCCCCCATCCTGGAGGAAGCTTCAAGACAGAGAGGGCACCGAAATGCTCCCCTGCCTACTTTCTACCTTAAGACCACCCTGATCTTGGATAGGAATACGTGGGTCTTTCATCAACTTTTAGACTCTCAATTGCCCTACAACAAATGACCTATTTGTTTGCAAGAGTAGGGAATCATATGGCTTATTGGAAACATTGGAAGCCAGAAGATCTGGGTCCAAATATTGGCTCTGCCACTTGTGAGACGTTGGATAAGTAAATTTCTCATTTAAGGCTTTAGTTTCCTCATCTCTAAAAAATGGCAGTTAGAAAACAGCCTCTAACGACCTTTTCAGCTCAAATATTCTGTGGTTCTCCTCTGAATTCAGCTGCATAGGGCTGCCTGGTTTTCAGCTCTTCCAACAATGCCCTCAAAGGACCTTGTTTTCAAAACCCCATGTGACCTCTGTCCTATCTTTATTCCCTCTCTCCTGCTGTATCAGGCTCAGAGCAGCCCTCCTATGGGGCCCCTGGGTCAGGTTTCTTCTTCAGAAGTGGGACAACTTCCTGAAAGTCAGTGAAAAACAGTGTTCTCTTTGAAAAATTATTTGGGAGTTTGAAGATGTGGACACCCACCCATCCACAAGAGATTCCTCAGACACTAGTTCACGTCCCTTCCCGACAACCCCTCCCATCCCCAGCTCTACTCTAAATATCAACACACAGGAGACAGGATCTCTTTGTCCAGACCCACATCCATCCCCATATACATGGGGAGGCAGAGTCACTCTCCCGGTCACACGAGGCCAGCATTTGCCACTCTTGGCTGACAAAGACAGATACTCAGATGTTGAAGGGTAGAATCAAACACAAATACACAGAGTGATGCTCTTCATATGTTCCTGCTCTTAAACACACACACACACACACACACACAGGACAATTATATTCACATGGACACTAATATGATAGAGTGGGTTTGGAGGCAGGAAGATCTTGGCTTCCAATTCTGCCTCAAACTCTTGTGAGCTCTATTAGTCTTGTGAAGATGTTTCCCTTCTGCCTCATGATTCATAAAATGGGAAAAATATCTCATAACACAGGGTTTTGTGGGGCTCAGATGAGACCATGTAAGTCAGGGTGCTTTGCAAACCCTAATTTTTTATTTTTCACCTGGATCTGTGGTCTCATTAGTTTAGTGTAAGGAACTTCCAGCAAGAATACCCCCAAAAGAGGGGAGGGAGGGAAAGAATAGGATTCTTGTAACCAAGGAATAATGTTCTAAATTGACTAAATAAAATAAAAAGAATAACACCCCCGCCAAGGCAGCTAATTAACAATTGAAGTCGCTATCTTCTTATTCCTATTCAGAAGACCTGAATTTCAGAAGTCCTGGTGTGAACTTGGACAGTCCCAAGGGGTAATGGATGAGTGTTGGTCACTTATTAGCTCTGGGATCCTTCTCAGGACCTCATTTTCTAAAAAGTGGACAATGACCCTTGGATGATTTCCCTCAGAGCTATTCTAGTAACTAATATTTCTATACTCCTTAAAAGTTTGCAAAGCACTTTACTCACATGACCTTATTTGAGTCTTATGTCTACCTTAGAGGTAGAATTTCATAGAGCTAAAATCGGAAGAGACCCCAGAAGTCATCTTGCTCAACCCCCTCATTTTACATATGTGGAAACTGAGGCCCATAGAAGGAAAGGGACTTAGGACGATAGGATTTAAAATCCAGAGCTAAGAAGGGACTTCTGAGGTCATCTAGCCCAACCCTCTCTTTTTACAGATGAGGACACTGAGGCCCAGAGAGAGGAAGGGACTTGCCTAAGGTGGTACAGGTAGTAAGCAGAGGTAGGGTCATCAGATTCTAAGACTAGTACCATATTGAGAGGGATGTTAGGTGAGTTTGCCATGGATTTCCATTTAGAAATGTCAGGCTCTAGACCTTGATTTTCTTTCAGAGACTTTACATACCCCCACTGGAGAATCTGCCCAAATGGGCCAACATGCCTGCATCCTCACATACAATCACACAATCCAAGCACAAGGTACCACACGGGCCACAGTCACCTCAGAGAAAATTGACAAAATGCTCATTTAATGATGGCATTAACCTGAGGAGTGTTCAGACAGAGGTGGGTGGCT
This sequence comes from Monodelphis domestica, assembly GCF_027887165.1. Lineage (NCBI taxonomy): Eukaryota > Metazoa > Chordata > Mammalia > Didelphimorphia > Didelphidae > Monodelphis > Monodelphis domestica. The sequence goes on from NC_077229.1 coordinate 29,510,373, forward strand.
GGGCCAAGCCCCCAGGCAGAAGCAGCTCTGGGCTGTCCATCTTCTGGGCATGCTGCTCTCCAGAGAGCTGGCCTTCAAGCAGGGTGAGGGCACCCCAACTTCCCCTCCCACCTTGATTTGCTAAATAAAGACTAAAAATCAGTCTGAGGAACTACATACAAAATACATTCAGAGACCCCCAAGGCCCCTGGGCTCGGGAGTCCCGTGGTATACAGATGTCCACACCCAGATGAAGACAAGGGATTCGAGGGATCAAGTCAAGTCTAGGAATGTGGGTGAGGGAGAACTGAGGGATTAAGGGCGTCCCCTCTCCCAAGGGGAAGCAGGTTCCTCATACACCTCTTAAAAAAATATATTCTTTGTTGGCCTCCAGCCACCTTTCAGGTGTGCTTCTCTCCTGGGAGTGAGCAGAAGATGAAGGCAGAGGGAGCATTCCAAGCAACAGGGGACTGCACATGATGGACACAGTCGGAAAGAATCTGTGTGGACACCATATGGCTTCTGTATCCACATCACAAGGCGGGAAGGCTGTCAGGTGTTACTGAGGACCTTGGTGGATGAGAACATGGGGATGAGGGCTCTGGGATGGAGGGAGTGGGCTGCACCTTCCCATACTAAGCCGAAGAAAGCCATCTCTGTGGGACGGACATTCCAGAGCCTCGGGTCCCCTGGAATCCTTTGGTTTGGTGCCTCCAGGACGAGAAAGCAGTTTTTGTCTAGAGATGTCTTTCTCCCTCCTTTCCCACCCCTCTCCGGTCCTTTAAAAGTCTCTCCAAGAAAAGCAGGCATGTCTTAGGGCTGGAGGCCAGTCTATTTATGTTCATAGGGAGGTAGAAGTCAAGCCAGGTGGGTGGGACTGGTAGAACGCAGGGATCTGGTTGAGACTTAAGGATTCCTGTTCTGGGCAGTTAGATCACCATGCATTAGGACCCCCTACACCTCTTAAGCCCTCTGAGCCTCAGTTTTCTCATCTAAGGAATAGGGATAATAAAACCTGCAGCACTTATCTCCAAGAGCTCTAAAGGGACTTTGTAGACCTTCAATCACCATGGGAATGCATTGCCAATTTTTGTTCTAGAACCAGGATTTCATTGGCCTGGAGAGTTCCAGGAGTGGGAGTTCCTTCCACCAATGTAGAATAGCAATTTGTCAGTATTTTATGGTCTTAGGATTGTCTAAGGCACCCCTGGAGATGTTAAGTGACTTCCCCAGGGTCATACTGCTAGTATATGGCAGTCGCAGTAGAATCTAGGTGTTCTTGACTCCCAAGGTGCTCTCTGTCTTGCTAGAAATGTTTACTTCCCTAAGTGTCCAAGCAGTACACACACTCTCTGTATCTGGACCTGGAAAAGGAGGCACCAAATGACACGAGGTTCAAGGGAGTTTGTCTGTCTGTTGGCTGCCATGGAAGAGAACCTCATCCTAGGGCTGTGATCTCCCTCCATGTGTGCCTGTCCTTTCTCTCCCTGGTGGGCATTGAGGCCCTCTCCAGTGTGGTCCTCATTTTTCCTATGCCTGTAGAGAGTTGGAGCAAGGTAGGTGAAAAATCAAGTCCCATTGGTTACGGGCTCCTGAGGGCCACAAGTGCCTGAGGTCTTTTCCTTAGCTCACCAGCTCAGCCAGGAAGTGCAGGACCCTCAGACAAGCAGGGGTTGCTCTGGGATTTCCTATACCACATTTTAGGAACAGAATAAAAAAAAAACAAAAACCTTACCTTCTGTCTTAGAACTGATACTAAGTACCAGTAAGGGGTTTTGATTTTTTGTTTTAGCATCAGTAAAGGTTTTTAATCTTCTGACTTAAAGTAGATACTGAGTATCAGTCCCAGAGCAGAAAAACAATAAGGGCTAGGCAACTGGAGTTAAATGACTTGCCCAGGGTCACACAGCTAGGACATGCCTCCAGCTAGATTTGAACTCAGATCTCCTATCTCCAGGTCTGACTTTCTATCCTAACTGTCCCAGCAACAACAGAAATTGACAAGTAAAAATAGCATTATTAAAGAACAAGCCCAGATTCTCTTAAGACTGAGGCATCTAGGATTTTTTCAGTCTTAAAATTTTCCTGTGTGGGATATCTTTCCATCAAAGTCATGGAAACTAAAAAGTCTTCCAAGTTGGTAAAGGCCAGAAGTGGGATTTGAACCCAGGTCTTCCTGATGCCAAGACTAGCATGCTTTCTATATGCCACTCTTTCTGTATTGGCCTCAAGAACTTACTAATAATATTTGATATTTAGACTTGCACATGAATGTCTGTAAAGCACTCTTTCTGCAGTCTTATGTGATTCTTATAACAGGAGCCTGTGAAGGTAGATGCTGCAGATAGTATTCTCCCCATTTGGTAGATTTAGAAACTGAGGCTAGAAAGATTCTGACTTACTTATGGTCATATAGCTAACAGGTGTCAGAAGTGGGGTACTCTCTTGAAGCCAGAACTGTCCCTCTCATACCTTCATATTCTCAGCAGGGAATTGGGGGAGGGCACCAGAAGAGGATCAGGTGAACAAGCTGGGGTAGAGTGGGGGACATGTTTGAAACTTTTTCTTTTCATCATTTTTTCCTACTTCACTGGTCAGATCTGCAGGATAATCATTTCTTTTCCTGGCCCTATTCCCATGAGGTGAGCCTTCTCACTCCAAGGCAGAAACTAATCAATTGAGGGGAGGAAACAGTCATGAAGACCAAGGGTAATAATCAAGGAAATGTTAAATAGAAGAGGGCTTGAATTGGCACCACTATCAGTGGTCTTGAAGGTGAAGAGACAGTGAGAAAGAAAGAGAAGGCAGAGGATATATGGGAAGAGAGACACACGGGAAGACAGAGACAGGCAGAGGAAGAAACAGACAGACTCAGAGAAAGGAGACAGAGACAATTAGACATGAGGAGAGAAAGAAGGTAAGAAGAGAGCAAGATAGGGAAAAAAGAAAAAAGAGAATGAATAGAGAGAGATAGAGATGGGTGGAGATAGATGGAAACAGAAAGAAGAGACAACGAGGGAGAGGAGGAGAAAAAGAAAAAAGAAAGGAAGGAAGGAATGAGGGAAGGAACAAAGGAAGTTATGAAGGAAGGAAGGAACAATGAAAGGAAGAAAAAAGATGAAAAGAGGATGAAAGGAAGACAGAAATGTGTGTGTGTGTGTCTGTGTATGTAATGTGCATGTGCCTGAACAACCTATTGGATTGGTGGAAATGTCTGAACAACCTCTTATGGATGAGTTGGTTTTCATGCAGAGAATTCCTGAATAGGAATAGCAGCAAAATGGGTCATCCAAAAAGCCAAGACTGAAATGTAGTCCAATGCTCTGGTGCTCTGAGAGTATGGGGCTGGTCTACTCTGCTGGGGTCCTTGGTCCTCCTCCTTCCCTCCCTCCCTCCCTCCCAATATACTTTTCTCCCCACAGGCCTCCCCATCATCTTGGGTAGTAGTCATCCGGGACTCCTGTGAGGTTCCTTAGTTTGAGGGCTCTGTCCACCATCTTGATGTAGGAGTTGATGGTGTTCTGCATCTCAGGGGTGTAAGGATCATACTCTAGTTTTCTCAACCCTGAGCGCTTAAAGTTTCCATCCTTCTGGCCCTCCACACATAGAAGCCTGTCCTCAAAGACATCCACATCCAAGAGGCTGACCATCCTCTCCAGCTGGGTGAACAGGTCCTGCTTGAGGTCTTCAAAGTGTACCACCAACACTTTCTTGCCATACTTCAGCCAGTCCAATGTGTGTGTGGCCCACCATGGCGCATAATTCTTCACAAACTCTGGCCACTCTGAAAGAGAAGGAATAGTGAATGAGCCCTCAAAGGAGGTACTGAGTAATATAGTATAAGATTTGAAGTCAGAAGACTCAGGTTCAAATTTTGTCTCCAACATCATGTGACTTTGGGTATCAATTAATTTCCTGTGGACTTCAGTTTCCTATTTTGTAAAGTGAGGGGTTTGGACTCAATGGTCTCTGAAGTTTCCTCCAACACTAAACTCATGTTCTGACTGATCATAAACATTCATCCCCTATTGTGGAACAGTTTGGGGGAACAAGGGTAAAAAGAAAACTTGTTTCTGAGTACAGGTCCTACTGATAGATTTTTGGTTTTATAATGAGGGGGAAGTCAGAAGATTTGAGTTCAAGTCCTAGCTTTACTATGAGACCTTGTTCAGGTCACCTCTCCACTTCAGGTCTTTTTTCCTCTCTAAAATGATGGGGCTCCATTAAATGACCCACTTCCTTTAAACAATCCATGGCCTTTCAGAAGACCACAGAAAGGAGCTTTGGTTGGAATTCTGGGTCCACCGGCATGGATGCTAAATAGCAAAAGAAATATATTTACAGTAAAGATTTCTCTTCTTTCCTCCATCAATGGCTTTCCCCTCACCCTAGCCCACCTCTATGATGCTTCAAATCCTTGGGAATTTTTACTGCCTGTAACAAGAAGACTTTTTCAAATCACAGAAGCACATTATTATATTCTATCTGCCTAATTGGGCCCAGACTGTTATAATGGGTTAAGACCAGATGCATGTGAATGATTAAAAAAGATCTAGCATTTATGTAGCTTTTAAAAATTTCAAAGTAAGAGATTAGAACACTCTATATAACCTTTTTTATAGATGGGAAAGTAGATGTTGAGAGAACTATAGTCTTGCCCAACCAAGATCACACTATTGTCATACCAGGATCCAATCTCTCAGCCCAAGGGATCTTTTTTTCTGATTTTTTTTTACTGGTGGTATTGTGAAGAGAAGGCTGGATTTTTTTATAGATGAAGAAACTGAGGCAGAGTTAAGTGACTTGACCAGGGTCACACAGTTAGTAAGTGTCTGAGGTCAGATTTGAACTCGGGAATAGGAGTCTTTCTGATTCTAGGCTAACACTCTATCCATGGCACCACTTAGCTACCATGTTTAGTCATTTTTCAATGGAATTATAAGACTTGAGTTCAAATCTTAAAGTTGCTTCTTACTACTTGTGTGGCCTTGGGCAACCTCCCCAGTTTTCAGTGGCCTCATATGGAGAATAAAATGTTGGACTAGAGCAGGTGTTCTTAATTGGAATTCTTAAAGACCCAAGGAATCCCTGAATAGATCTCAGAAAGTCTATGAACTTTTTTTACTATCTTGATAACTGTTATTTCAACATAATCAGTTTCCTTTGTAATCCTATATACTTTATTTAATGTATTTAAAAACTTATTTCTGCTATGTGTCCACATATATGTGTATATATTTGGAACAGACATATAAAGAGAGTAAATAGAAGTGAATTCAAAGGAGTTAGGGAGAGAGGGTCCTAGCAGTTGGGACACCAAGAAAGGCTTCATGAAGAAGATGGCACCTGAGCTGTGTCTTCTGGTGGATGGGAATCTTAGCAGGAGTGGATGGGGAATGATCCAAAGAAAACTGTGACTTTAGGCTGAATTCAGAGAAGGGCGCTGTCCAGAACCAAAGTGCTGACATCCCCACTGTACTCTGTTCCTTGTCCCACATTTTGCAAAGGCTTTCAACAAGGATGAGCAACATGAAGAGAGAGGGTGACCAGTATGGAGAAGGGACTCAGAGACATGTAATCCAAGGAAGTAAGTTAAAATTGAATATATTTAACCTAGTAATGATTTAGGGAAGCAGGGGAGAGATTAGGGGACATGATTACTGTCTAGACGGTGAAGTGGATATAGACTTGGACCTGGATTCAAATCTAGCCTCAGACACTTCATTGTTATATGTCTTTAGGCAAGTCCCTTAACCTTGATTTGCCTCAGTTTCCTCAACTGTAAAGTAGGGATAATAATAGCATCTACTTCCCAGAGTTATGGTGAGGATCAAATGTAAAGTGCTTAGCATAGTGCTTGTCACAAAGTAGATCTTAATAAATGTTGTTATTATCTGAAGAGCTATCATGTAGAGGAAAAAAAACTCAGCCTTATTCTGTTTGGCCTCAGAGCCATGGGGGAAGTTACAGGGAAGCTGATGTCAATTCAGTAGTAGAGAAACTTTCTGGAAATTAGAGCCATTGAAAAAATGGAACAGACGGTTCCATAATGCAATGAGTTCCCTGTCTTTGGAGGGAAAACTGGAAGAATTTTGTCTGAGATGCTGAAGGTGAGGATTTCTGTTTTGAGACTATCTGGAATATATAATCAAGCTTTCTTTCAGTGCTGAGATTCTATGGCTTGCCCATGTCCTGGCACAGATATGCCATGGATGGCATGAAGGAACTCAGAGCCCTTGGTTACAATTTGATTCAATTCAACAAATATTTTTAAGCCCATACCATGGGTAAATGACTGCCCTAGGTGCTGGGGATACAAAGGCAAAAAAGGAAATAATTTTTGTCTCTAAGAGCTCTCATTCTAATAGCCATAATCCCTTGAGCACACAACAGTAGTCAGTGGATAGAGAGCTAGGCATAGAGATAGGAGGTCCTGGATTCAAATGTGGACCTTCCTGTGTGACCCTGGGCAAATCACAACCCCAATTGCTAAGCCCTTAACACTCTTCTGCCTTAGAATTGATAGTATTGACACTAAGACAGAAGGCCAGAGTTTTAAAAAAGGGACAGACCTCTCCCACCCATTTACACTGATAGCTTCCTAACATCCTGGCAGACCCTGAAAGACTATGTAGGGTTGAGTCTTTACTCAGGCTAGCACAGTATAACTTCCTCCCTGCTCAGTTCCCTCCTCTTATGATCCAGGCTTTTCCCTCAGACCCTAGACTCTGCTCCACCCACAGTCATAGGACCAGAATATCTTTTTGCTTCACTGGTAAATTGATCATTGCACTTAGAAATGGAAGCAATCTTACAGACCATCTGGTACAATTTCCTCATTTTATAGATGGGGAAATGGAGGCCCAGGGAGATAAACTAACACCCCCATGCCTGGTTAATAGCTTACCTGCACTTAATTCCCCAAAGAATCATTAAGCACAGTATCTAATTCTTTACGCAGATCTAGGACAATTCAGTTTGTGTCATAATATCATATAAAACATGGGCACATAGCTAATATATCCTCAGCTCAGGTGCCAACTCTTAAGTAAAGACCTTTTCTGAATCTTCACTACTCCTCTCTCTGTGGTTAGTATTTTCTTGGTCTTCTGAAAATTAACAATATTTTGTATTTCTTTATCTGTGTACACATTGTGTCCCCCCCAGGTGAATGCCAATTCCCTGAGGGTTTAAGCAGCTTTGTCTTTGCACCCCCAGCCCCTTAAGCAGTGCCCTGCATGTTGTATGTGCTTCATTAAAGTTTGTGGACTTGAATTTGAAGGTGGTCAAACTAGAATTCAAATCCAGATCTTTTCAGTCTCTTTCCCAGGGTAGGGCATTGGATAAAAAATTGAGACTGGAGTCAAGAAGACCTGAATTCAAATCCAACCTCAGATACTTACTAGTCTATGTGACCCTGGCCAAGTCACTTCACCTGAACCTCAGTTTCCTTATTGGAAAACGAGTGCACTCGATGGCCACTAAGATTCTTCCCAGCTCCATTTATTATCCTACAGTCCTCAATGAGCTCGGACTTTGACCTCACTACTCCAGGTCCCTGAGCCATTTCATCTCCAAGTGCTTTTTGTTGGGGGGGGAGCAGTGATAAGCTGGGGAGTCCGGAAGCCCTTCCAGTTATCCCTGGTTTCTTGGTAACTGATCATAGCATGCATGTCCTGCAATAAACATTGCTAATGGGCACTAGTTCATCCAGAGCTAGAATAGAGGCATGTTCCTGTAACTCACGAGGCATGTGAGCTCTATCTAGGTCTCTGCTTCTCTGTCTCATTCTCCTGCAGGAACCCATGCCTGATTAATAGCTTAACTGCACTTAATTCCCCAAAGAATCATTAAACACAGTATCTGTTTCATTACACAGATCCAGGACAATTCACCTTGTGTAATCATATCACATAAAACTTTGCTTTGGATTTGCTCCAGGGAGATCATAAAATTAATGTCATGGAACAAAATCCAGATTTTACAGGGGCCTTCAGCCTGGATGGGGGAGATGCCCAGCTGGAACTGGGGGTGTGGTATGGTGGTGAGAGGCAGTGCTGTGTCTCCAACAGCTGCATGCACTATCCCTGAGAGAGGGCAGCCTGCTGCAAAGTCCAGTACTATTGAGACTTTCCAGACTGGCCCTTCTCCTTATTGATGAAACTCAGGAAGGACTGGACTCTGGAAGCAGAGAGCCTTTGGACCTTTAAACAGAAGGGAGAGGTGGTTATGGAGAGAGGACTGGCATAAGAGTCAAGGGACCCAAGTTCAAAACTCAGCCTTGTTGTTTACTTATTCATGTGATCTTGGACAAGCCAGGTAGAATGGAAAGAGCATGGATTCTAGACTCAGAGGTCTTGGGTTTGACTTTCACCTCTAGTTGTATCATCTTGGGTTAGTCTTTTCCCTAGGTCTTAGTTTCATTATGTATAAAATGAAGGGGGTTGAAATAGTTGGCCTCTGAAGTTCCTTTGTAGCTCTAAATCAATGAACCCTCTCTAGCCTCAGTTTATTCTTCTGTAAAATGAGGGGAATAGGAGAAATATGGAAATATATATTGTAGGAATGTCCAGGTATAACCTATATTAGAGTATTTACCACCTCAGGGAATGGGAGGAAGGTAGGGAAGGAGAAATTTTGAATTATAAAATGTCAGAAGACAATAGTTGAAAATTATTTCTACAGGTAACTGAAACACCCCACCCCCCAATAAAAATAAATGAGGAGAGTAGAACTAGATGACCCATAAAGTCCTTTGTAACTCTAAATCTTGGACAGCTAGGTGGCACAGGGGAGAGAGAACTAGGCATTGAGTCAGGAAGACCTGAGTTCAAATTTGGCCTCCCATACTTACTAGCTGTGTGACCCTGGGCAAGTCACTTAACCCTGTTGGCCTCAGTTTCCTTAACTATAAAATGAGCTGGAGAAGAAAATAGCAAACTCCAGAATATTAAGGGGGCATAATTTCTTTAAAAAAAAATTCAATATTGTAACTATATGAAGCAATATTTTATATATGTCATAATCGTATTATTCAATATAGCATTAACAATATATTTAATATTTGTTAATAATTATGTTATTAAGTATACTAATATTAATGATATCATTGATATTATAATATTTTCAATATCAATTTTTCAATATCATAAAATAATTCAATATCAATTTTCCATATCACCAAGAAAACCCCAAATGAGGTCACAAAGATTCAGACATGAGTAAAATGACTGAACAACAACAAACCCTAAATCTATGATCCCTCTCTAAATTCAGTTTCTTCATTTTAAAGATGAGTGAGGTTGGGTTTATAAGGTCTATTGTAGCTCTAAATCTATGATCCCTCTCTAACCTCAGTTTCTCCATCTGTAAAATGAGGGGAGTAGAACTAGATGCCATAAATCTATGGTCCCTCTTTGGTTTCAGCTTCCTCATTTGTATAGAGTACCAACTCTGCTATAGGGTGGCAGCTTCCTCCGAAGAGTGGAGCCACCCCACTCTGTGGATCAGGGTTGCCATATTTATTGGGGTCTGGTCAATTAGCATTTCCCTTTCCAAATTCAGGTGGAGGGATTTTTGGGGTTTGTTGCCAAAGGGAATAAGGAGCATGTACAAGAATGGGGGCCTCAATGCTTAGGTTCCATGTTCCTGCATTGTCCACCTTGCCATTATTTGTCAGGGAGAGGTCTTGATGCCATTCCAGAGTGGGAAACATGGGAAGGGGATACAGTACAGTGGAGGATCACTATAGATAATTACTTATTTCTAAGAACAATACCAGCCTACAAAGCTGATGCTGTGTAGAACGTTACAGATCACAGTCCCCTCCCAGCTCTGACACCCCCTGTTCTAAGCTTCCTCCTAGCTCTGACACTTCCTGTTCTAGGCTCTCTCTAAGCCCTGATGTCCCCTGTTCTAAGCTCCCTCCCAGCCCTGACATTCCATGTTCTAAGCCCTCTCTCAGCTCTGACATTCCCTGTTCTAAGCCCCCTCCAGCCCTGACATTCCCTGTTCTAAGCCCCCTCCCAGCTCTGACATTCCCTGTTCTAAGCTCCCTCCCAGTTCTGATATCCCCTGTTCAAGGCCCCTCCCGGCTCTGATATTCCCTGTTCTTTGATTCTGACCAGCTTTGAGCTTCTCATGAATTTAAGGCCCCTTTTAGCTCTCCCCAGATATGTTCTATGCTCTCTGGGGATCCTTCTTAGGGCCTCATTCTCAGGCTCTTACCCTCAACTTCCCCCCAGCCCTGCCTGAGCCCATCCCCATCTCCCTTCCCGCTGGGGAGGGAATCCGGCAGGGAGCTCTCTGGGGTTGCAGGATGCAGCAGCCATTGCCTTTAAAGAGGAGTGGAATGGAGGGGAGCAGATGTTCCCCGAAGCTCGAGATTTTTAACTCTTTCCAATGGCATTGGTTTCATGGGAGCAATTAGGAAATTGCTATAATTAACTGCATCCACAATATGCTTTTGAGCAGCACTGCAGAGAGGGTGGTGACTCTGGAGCAGCTGGGACCCAGTGGGGGGGTTCCGGGGGGCCTGGAGGAAGCCCCATCACCCACAGGGGCTCCGGGGTGCTCAGAAGAGGTGGCTTACAAGAGGGCAAAGAGGCTAACAAACGCGATTGAGTTAAACAGACAGTGTCCACACGAAGGAGGAGTATTTGAAATGAGCTTGTCATAGAAAGGACCCGGCATCCCATAGCTACCTGCTCTGTGCACACTCCACAGATGGCCGAGGACCCCGCACTAGCCCCAGAGCTCCTGCCCCCCCCTCCATGCCCGATTTTCTGAGCCTGTTTCAGACCTGCTTGGAGATGGGATGGGAAGCCTGACCCTGCATGGGGCCTTACCTTTGCCTTTCCAGTGGGCCTGCGAGGCAAAGCCAATATGGCCACCATACTTGCGGTTGAACTCAGCCATGAGGGCCTTGTAGGGGTTCCGTATGAGCAGGATGGCGGCATCGAAGGCCTCGATCTCCTTCTGGCCACTCTCGTGGGTCTTGATGCAGATGGTGCGCCCACTCCTCCAGTGGTCCCTCTCACCCCTAAACCCTGCTCCCCAGAAGAAGACAAAGAGAATCATTAATAGTGAGACAGGGGGACTGGTCCCCTGTCATTGGTTCAACAGCATTTTCAACTGTCTTACCAGCAATAATAGCTTGGCACATTCTGGTTATAGGAGGGCTCTCATACCTATTATCTCACCATTTTCATAAAGCACAAGTCTTTGCATGTGACTCCCTATCTCAACATTTTTCCATGGCTCCCTATTAACCCTAGGATAAAATACAAACTCTTGGGCTCAATTTAGTTCCAGTGTCCTTTGCCAGTCTTATGTCATATTGTTCTCCTTTATGCCCTCTCCTTTTCAGCTAAACCAGTCCACTTGGTGTACCCTTACAAGCATTCCATTCCCCATCTCTTTCTTTTTAAAAAAAATCCTTACCTTCCATCTTAGAATCAATACTGTGTATTGGTTCCAAGACAAAAGACCATTAAGGGCTCAGCAATGGGGGTTAAGTGACTTGCCCAGGGTCATGCAGCTAGGAAGTGTCTCAGGCCAGATTTGAACTCAGAATCTCCCATCTCTAGGCTTAGCTTTCTTTTCCTCCTCCTTTTTTTAAATTTAGAAAAATTTTCCATGGTTCCATGATTCATGATTCTCCCTCTTTCTCCCCCCTCCTGAAGCTGACAAGCAATTCTGCTGGGTTATACATGTATCATTGTTCAAAACCTATTTCCATGTTATTGATATTTGCAGTAGAGCAATCCCATCCCATCAAAGCACATGATTGATCATATGTTTTTCTTCTATGTTTCTACTCTCACGGTTCTTTCTCTGGATGTGGATAGCATTCCTTCTCATAAGTCCCTCAGAATTGTTCTGGATCACTGCATTGCTGCTAGTAGAGAAGTCCATTACATTCAATTGTGCCACAGTGTATCTGTCTCTGTGTACAATGTTCTCCTGGCTCTGCTCCTCTCACTCTGCATCACTTCCTGGAGGTTGTTCCAGTTCCCATGGAATTCCTCCAGTTCATCATTCCTTTGAGCTCAATAGGATTCCATCATCAACATATACCACAATTTGTTCAGCCATTCCCCAATTGATGGGCATCCCCTCAGTTTCCAATTTTTGGCCACCACAAAGAGCACAGCTATGATTCTTGTACAAGTCTTTTTCCTTATTATCTCTTTGGGGTACAAACCCAGCAGTGCTATGGCTGGATCAAAGGGCAGACAGTCTTTTATCGCCCTTTGGGAATAGTTCCAAATTGCCCTCCAGAATGGTTGGATCAATTCACAACTCCACCAGCAGTGCATTAGAGTCCCAGTTTTTATAGGTTTGGCTTTCAACCCACTGAGCCACCTATCTCTTTCCTTTGCGCAAACTGCTTCCCTTTCCTGAAATGCTCCTTCTCCTCACCTTTGCCTTTGGTATCCCTTCAAGGTTCACCTCACATGCCACCTTCTAGAGGAAACCAGACCCCTTTGATTGCTGACATTCTTTCTTTCCTCCTCAAATTATCATCTATAGCCTGAACTATTTGCATGCCATTTTCTCCAGTAGAATGTAATCTCCTTGAGGGTAGGAATAGTTTCTATTTTTGTCTTTGTATCTCCAACACTGAGGGCAACGACTGGCATACAGGAAGCCCTTAATATGGATCTGAATGAATTGGATCCACTAATCAAGCAAATATGCATAAACAAATATTTAGAAATAAAACAAATATTTTTAAAATGCCTACTAAGTACCAGGCACTGTCCCAGACAGGACACAGAGAATACAAAAATAAAAGGGACTCTGCCCTCAAGGGGCTTACATTTTATTGCAGAAAGTACAACAGGCGTAAATAGTTAATACAAACTACAAGGTAATTTTTAGTTTTGTTTGCTTGAGAGGGGAGACACTGACTAACTGCTGGAGAGGTTAGGGAATGCTTCATGTAGGAGGTGATGCTTCATCTCATTATTAAAGAAAACTAGAGATTTTCAGAGGTGGACATGGGGAGCAAAGGCATCCCAGGAATGGGAATGGCAGAGGCAAATATATGGAGATGGGATATCCTATGTGTGTGGTGGCTCATTCAAGTGCAGATTATGAGTTTTCCTGACTTGTACAAAGTCATACCATTGGTGAGAAGAGATAGGATTTGAACTGAGATCCTTCAGATCTAAGATTTTGCATTGTGTCATGGGCTGCCTAAAGTTTCATAAAATAGTATTTACTTTGCTCTGTCACCATCCTTAAATTGGGGTTCGAAGTGGCAGACCCTGCCTTTAGCACCCTAAAATTTAGGTCACAGTAGGCACACTGGACTTTAGTCTGGGCTCTCAGTGTATTCAAGAAGTGGCCTGGCTTACTATGGCCATTTTCTGCTCTTTTCTATTATGTGTGTGGCCAATGGTCTATCCCAGCTTGGAAGGGGCATGAAGGGAAGACAGCAACTCCAAATAGTTTGCTTCTGCAATTAAATTCTATCACCAATGCTAGAGGCAGCATAGCCTAGTGGGGAGGGCAATGACCTGGGCTCTAGTCTTTGTTCTAATGCTAACTTGCTGTATGACCCAGGGAAAGTCATTTCACCTTTGGGCCTCAGTTTCCTAATCTGCAAAATGAAGTGGTTAGTCAAGGTGACCTCTAAGGTTCCTTTAGAGTTCTGATATGTTCTGTTGTAAGGTTCCTCCCGGCCCTGACATTCTGTAGCCCAAGGGCTCCTCCACCCCAGATGTTCTCTGTTTTAAGGTCTCCCAGTCCTGACACCCCATTTTAAGCCCCCTCCCAGTTCTAACATTCCCTGTGCTAAGTTCCCTCCCAGTCCTGACATCCTCTGTTCTAAGCTCCCTCCAGGTCTGACACTCTTTGTTCTAAGCTCCCTCCCAGTGCTGACAGTCCTTGTTCTAACCTCCCTTCTAGCCCTGACACTCCCTGTTTTAAGCTCCCTCCCAGCTCTGACATCCCCTGTTCTAAGCTCCCTCCAGGTCTGACACTCTTTGTTCTAAGCTCCCTCCCAGTGCTGACAGTCCTTGTTCTAACCTCCCTTCTAGCCCTGACACTCCCTGTTTTAAGCTCCCTCCCAGCTCTGACATCCCCTGTTCTAAGCTCCCTCCAGGTCTGACACTCTTTGTTCTAAGCTCCCTCCCAGTGCTGACAGTCCTTGTTCTAACCTCCCTTCTAGCCCTGACACTCCCTGTTTTAAGCTCCCTCCCAGCTCTGACATCCCCTGTTCTAAGCCCCCTCCCAGCTCTAATATTCCCCATTCTAAGCCCCCTCCCAGCTTTGACCTTCCCTGATCTAACCCCCTCCCAGCTCTGCCACTTTCCGATTCTGTGTAACATAGACAGACAGCTCCAAGAGTGGCATTTCCTTCATGTGCTGTGTGTGTCCTAAGATGAATCGCTTGTCCTCGGGGGTAACATGGTCTGGCAAGCAGGGAGAGAGACAAACGGTCCTCCCCAGCCATTTCTCTTCTGGCCCTACTGAGGCTGGGCTTAGAAGCCTCATCCCTAAGCCCCAGGGGCCGGATAGGCTGCAGAAACACTGGGGAACCAGCCAGAACCCCAGGCCTCCCACAGGCTGGGTCCAGGTCAAATGTGAAAGGGAGGCTCTAATTCTCTCTCATCAAGCCAGCAGACGCTGCTTGGTTTCCTTCTAGCATCAAAGGGGAAAGCATCTCCTGCTTTGTGTATCTGGTTATCAACTTGCCTGAAGAGGAAGGGGAGGGAAGGAAGAGGGGAAGCGGGGTGGGATGGGAGAGCCTGCGCGAACTCCCCCAGGGATCTGGAGGCTGCAGGATGAATCCTCACTCTGCCTCTTAGAAGCTGGATGACCCTGGGAAAGTCATTTACAAGATTTAGACCCAGGAGTGCCTTAAGATACCAGGCACAAATGTCTAGTACAAACTTCTTTTCTACATTTATGGGGCAGCTGGGTTGCTCAGTGGATGGAGCACCAGGCTTGGAGTCAGGAGAACCTGAGTTCGAATATGGCCTCAGACACTTCTTAGCTGAGTGACCTTTAGCTTAACCCTGTTTGCCTCAGTTTCCTCACCTGTAAAATGAGCTGGAGAAGGAAATGGCAAACCCCTGGAGGATCTCTGCCAAGAGAATCCCAAATGAGATCACAGAGTTGGACAGGACTGAAAAACAACTGAGCAACAATGTGCAAGGCCAGTTGAGGATCACATCTATTACATCTCCAGCAAGTGCTCATCCAGGCTCCTTGACTCCTTCATTTCTTCATCTAAAATGTGCACTGAAATCCCTCTACTGAATGAGGCAGATACACATGTTGACTTAATCTCTGTGATACACTGGAAGGAGGACCAACTTGGGAGAAAAAAGATCTGGGTTCAAATCTCACCTCTAGTGCTGATTTCTAGAGTAATTTTGAGGAAGTCACTTAAACTCCCTGAGTCTCAGTTTCCTCATCTGTAAAAAGGGAGGGTTGGCCTGGATGCCTCCCAGGTTCCCTACTAGCTCTGTATCGAAAGCCTTGTGATTCTGTCGTTTTATTTTGCTAAGCTTCAGTTTCCTGTTTTGTAAAATGAGAGGATCAGAACCGGGGTCCTCCATGGTCCCTTTGGACTTCTAGACATAGGATCCTATGATGAGACAATCCCAGGTGCAGAAGGAAGCCCAGTGGTTATCTACTCCTACCCATACTGGAATGGAATCTTCTCCACAATATATCTCAGAAGGGGCCAACTCACCTTCCTTTGTTGGATATGTCTGAGGTGATGGGGGCTCTCATTAATGACATTTTTCCTTATTAAAGAGTTTTTATTTTACTTTAACTGTGCCCCGTCCCCCGTCCCCCATCCCCAAACCCCTTACCTTCTTACCAATACTGAGTATTGATTCCAAAGCAGAAAAGTGGTAAGGCTAAGCAACGGGGTTAAGTGACTTGGCCAGGGTCACACATCTAGGAAGTATCTAAGGACAGATTTGAATCCAGGATCTCCTTTCTCTAGGTCTGGCTCTCTATCCACTGAGCCACCTAGCTGCCTTCTTTTCCACTCTTTGTAAATTATACCCATTACTCTTGATCTTTTCTTCTGGGTACAGGTAGGACCAGCCTAGTACCACCTTTCTGTGACAGCCTGTGGATATTTGAAGACACAGCTCTCATGTTCTCCTTCTGAGGCTTCTCTTTCCCATATTTCCATCCCTCATCCCATCCCCATGGAGCACATGCTTGAGGCACTTCCCAATCCTGGCTGTCCTTCCCTCTCTAGTTTGTCATTGCCCTTCCTGAAATATGGTGCCTGGAATGGATGCAACATCCCAACTGTCCTATGGGACTAAGGGCATAGCTGTGAGCCAGGAGCTCGAGTGTCCTGACAACTGAGCTGGGCTGTGATGAGCAAAAGGCCCTGGATCAGGAGATTTTCCAACTCTGCCTCAGGCCTCAATATTGTTTGCTGTGCTGGCTGCAGCAGGGGGTCCGGCTTTGACATCACTGTATCCTTGCCACTGCTGTTCCTCCAGGAGTTTTGGCGGCAGAAAAATGGCGTTTGTTCCTAGCATAATATTAATGTAGTAAATTACTCTTCTGTGTCAGCCAGGGTGAAAGATAGCCAGCTCCCAGGCTCTTCCAGATCATGGCAGGGGGAGCTCTGCTATTCACCTAGTAGCCAGCGTGAGGTCCTTCATATCTCTCCTTAGGAGCCTGCCTAGCAGGCATCTTGCTCTGCTGGGATCATGGTCTGAACAGAACCAAGATCTTAGCTCAGCACTCAGTCTCTTGGGTATCAGTGGGGAGGGGAGAGGGGAGAAAAAGAGAGTGGAAAGAGAAGGGAGGAAGAGAGAGAAGGAGAAAGAGAAGAGAGAGAAAATGAAAGAGGGAAAGAAAGGGAGAGAACAAGGAAGGGAAGGCATGAGAGAGAAGGGGAGAAGAGGAAGAAAGGAAAAATAAGGAGAGAGATAGGAAAGAATGATAAAGGAAGGAGGTCAGGAAAGGGAGGGTGAAGGGAGATTAGAAAAAGGGAAGATGAACAGGAGCCCGAGGAAGGGGAGAACAGAAAGTGGTATAGAGAGAACTCTCTCATTCTCTGTCTCTCTCTGTCTCTGTCTCTCTCCCTCTCCCTCTCCCTTCTTCCCTCTCTCTAGTTCTCGCTCAGAAAAGATAGGGAGAGTAAGAGAGAATGGGAAAGAGAAGAGGGGGGAGATGATGGGAGAATATACTTTCTTCTTCACCTCCATTTAGAGGGAAGTGTATAGTGCAAGGAACACTAGTCTCTGGTATAATAATTAAAATAAATATTATTTCTACCCATATATATATATTATAAAGTTTATTGGAAGGGTAGACAATGTTCCTATAAGTAACCCAACCTTGTGGTACTTTTTTATATTTTATATAGTTTATTGGAAGGGTAGACAATGTTCCTATAAGTTTTATATTTTTTTATATTTTATATTTTATATATTTTATAAGGTTTTTTGGAAGGGTAGACAATGTTCCTATAAGTAACCCGACCTTGTGGTACTAGCCTGCCAGTCTCTTCCTCATTCCCCCTCACCTGCCTGCTCTGTCTCTTCTCCTTGTGTTTCTCCCGTGGTACTCTCGTCGGTCTTCCCCTGGTTCTGCCCCAAACCTTAACTTTTATTGATGTACAGAACATACACCGATGCAACCCTGGCACAACTGTGGTATGTCAGGTTTGTTTAATAGACAGGTAAAGTTACTGAGGAGAGGGAGGGGATAAACTTCCTTGACACACTGGTGTGACTTGACAAGATCACAGGTTCCAGAATGAAAAAAGACAACGAATATGACACTGGAATAAGATGTTCACAGAGTCTTCAAGGCAAGGGGGAGACAGATAGTAGCCTGAGTTTCCTAGGCGCTCATTGTACCTCTTATAATCGGTCAACCTCCCCATGTAACACAAGCTGTTAAGTGCCTAGCCAAAGGTCCAGATAGTTTCCAGCAAGGTTTTATTTAACAGCTAGCCTGTCTCATCAAGGGATCATAGAACCCAACCCAGCAGAGACTTCATTCTTTTATTTTAAAAAATTAATTATTTTCAAAACCCTTACCTTCTTAAACCCTATTGGTTCCAAGACAGAAGAGAGGGTAGGGCTAGGTAAAGGGAGTTAAGTGACTTGCCCAGAGTCATTCAGCTAGGAAGTGTCTGAGGCCAGATTTCAATCTAGGACATCATCTCTAGACCTGGCTCTCAAACCACTGAGCCACCTACATGCCCCCCTCATTCCCTTCATTTTACATATGAGGAAACTGAGGCAAAGACAAGTAAAATAGTCTGTCCAAGAGTACACAGATAGCAAGAAGTAAAAGGAAGACTTAAACCCAAGCACTTTATGGGGAAAAGGGAATAGACCTGTTCTGTTGGGTCCTAGAAAAGCAGAGATCATAGAGGGAAACAAGAGCCCTTTGGGTTTTCAGTTGGAAATCTATTTTATTAAATGGCCATTTTTTTCTCTGTAAAAATAATATATTCAGTTTTTGCTGGATAGCTGATTTTGGTTGTAAACCTAGTTCATTTGCCTTCCAGAATATCATAATCCAAGCCTTCTTATCTTTTAATGTAGAAGCTGCTAAGTCTTATGTAATCATGACTGTGACTTCATGATATTTTATTTGTTTCTTTTTGATTGCTTGGAGTATTTTCTTCTTCATCTGGGAGCTCTTGAATTTGGCTATAATAATCCTGAGAGTTGTCATCTGTGGATTTGTTTCAGGAGGTGACAGGTGAATTGACTGAATTTCTATTTTATCTACTGGTTTATTAATATCAGGGCAGTTTTTCTTGATAATTTCTTGTAATATGATCTCTATGCTTTTTTTGGGGGGGAAGGGATCATGACTTTCATTAGACCATTATTTCTTAGATTGTCTCTCTTGGGTTTATTTTGTAGGTCAGTTGTCTTTTCAATGCGATACTTCATATTTCATTTTGTTTTTTCATTCAATTTTTTTTATTGTCACGATGTTTCTAGAAGTCATTAGCTTCTATTTGCCCAATTCTAATTTTTAAATAACTCTTTTCTTCATTGAATTTTTGTTCCTCTTTCCATTTGGCCAATTCTGCTGTTTAAACTATTATTTTCCTTTTCCATTACTTTCGTTGCCCTTTGGGTTTTCCATAAAGAGCCATTCTCTAACAGTCAATGACTCTTTCTACAGAGAGTTGTTTGCTTCATGGAGTAGTGAGTCATTTGTCACCAGAAGTAATTAGATCAGACATCATCTTCAGTCATTTCAAGTCCTTAACCAGGTTCTCTAACTGGACTCATGAGAAGCAGCATAGCAGAGGCTGAGCAAATCACTTATCCTGAGTTCTAGTTTCTTCATCTATAAAATGGGGATGATGACAATAGCACTTCCCTCATAAGGTTATTGTAAGCTTCCAATGAAATAAGGCACAGTGTTTTGCAAACCATACAGCACTATGTATGTTAGACTCAATTGTTTTAATTATTAATATTATTACCTCTATAACCCACTAAGCGGGGGGGTGGGGTTAGGTGACTTGCCTAGGGTCATATAGCTACAAAGTGTCTTAAGTCAGATTTGAACCCAGGATCTCCTGTCACTTGGCTTGGCTCTCAATCCACTGAGCCACCTAGCTGCCCCCATTACTATTAGCTTCTAAGCCCTCTAAGGGCATGCCAAAGTTCCAAGTTGATACTCCACAGCACTCTAAGCAGTATTTCAATGTCTTCCTTGACTTTATCCCAGCAACATGGCCTCCTTCTTAAAGAAATACCCATTCTTTCCACCTTCTTTTTTCCTCCTTCCTCCCTCAACCAATTAAAAGGCCCTTCTAAATGTCCATTCTCACCTTTGTTGTAGAGGGAGCCATCAAAGTAGTAGCTACCCGTGTAGAAACCAGTGGCGAGTTCGATGAGGTGCCGGGCCCAGGTGTTGCCTGCACCTGGGAAACTGGCCAGGGCAATGAGCTCTTTGGACTGCCCTGGGAGGAAGCGCCTGTCCATGCAGCGATTGTCTGCAAACATAGCACAGGCAGAGTCTATGGTCAGTGGAGGAAGGAAGTTGATGCTGAAGATCTGGAGAGGGAGGTAGGGGAGGTGGCAGAGCATAGGATCTTTGAAAACAGATGGTCCATTCTTTAGAGAGAAAGGGGATGGGTAGACAGAGAGGACATTAAAGAAGGATTCAGGAGAGACAAGTTTGCCACATAGACCAAGTGTGTTCCATTGGACAAGTCACTTCAGCTCACTGGGATCCTTTCCTTAGACCCAAAAGGAAGATGATGGAGTAGGTGATCTCAAAGGTCTTTTCTGATTATCAGATATGGTATTCTATGTTCTAAAATCACTCCCAGTTCTGACATTCTCTGTTCTAAGTGTTCTTTGACATTCTCTTTTCTAAGGCCCTTCCTAGCTCTGACATATACTCTTCTAAATCCCCTCCTAGTGCTACCATTTCCTGTTCTAAAGCTCTTCCCAAGTCTGACATTCCCTATTCTAAGCTCCCTCCCAGCTCTGACATTCTGTGTAATTAGAATTTGCTCCCCAGGGACTCTCTCTCCCAGAATCCCTTTCACATATCTACATTACAAAACTAACAGGGAAGATATAAGTTTTGTGTAGCTCCACCTTCTTTTTTTCCCCCCAGGAACTTGGATTTTGGAGGTTGGGCAAGTGCCAGGCAGGAGAAGTTTACACACACATGGTCATACTTAAGTTTTGTATTTTGTTCTTTTATTTCTTCTACTTCAAGTGATTATTAATAAATCTTATAAAATATAATACTTGGAGTTATTGGATATTAATTTAAATTCAACAATTCCCTGTTCTAAGCTCCCTTCTATTCCTCTGACATTCCCTGTTCTAAGTTCCCTCCTAGCCCTGATATTCCTTGTTCTAAGCTCCTTCCCAGCTCTGACATTCCTTATTCTAAGCTCCTTCCCAGCTCTGACATTCCCTGTTCTAAGCTCCCTTCCAGCTCTGACATTCCCTGTTCTAAGGACTCTCCTAGCTCTGACAATCCTTGTTCTAAGCTCCCTTCTAGCTCTGACATCCTTTCTTCTAAATCTCCTCCTAGTTCTATCATTCTTTGTTCTAAGTTCCCTCCTAGCCCTGATATTCCTTGTTCTAAGCTCCTTCCCAGCTCTGACAATCCTTGTTCTAAGCTCCCTTCTAGCTCTGACATCCTTTCTTCTAAATCTCCTCCTAGTTCTATCATTCTCTGTTCTAAAGCCCTTCCTAGGTCTAACATCTTCTCTTTCAAGCCCCTGTCTGTTCTGATGAGCTACATTATAAGATCTATGAAGAGGCTTAAGTGATCCATGATCAGAAGAGAGGAGAGAAAGAAACTTTCCAGCGGCCTCATGGGAACCCATGGAAAACCAGGAAAAGGCAGCCAAGATGAGGAGACAAAGATGTACTTCCTCCCCCACAGCTGTCCATGGCAGGTAGGTTGATTCCTTGCCAAGGCTGGCTGGCTCTTCCATACAGTAGGAATGAGAGAAGGGAATTTCAGGCTGGGGGCAGGCTGTACAACATGGCCCACCTGGGGTCAGGAGGAATAGGAAGGCAGGAGGAAACGTGTCGGACATCTGGTAAACATAGACATGAGCTGGCTTCTGTCCAGCATCTAACTGGGTGAGTCTGTGAACCCTCAGACATCTAGTTCTTCTCCAGCCTTTTCATCGATTAGCCATGGGACCCTGGGAAAATCGTGGTATCCTCTCTTATATTATCTTCTCATCTGTCTAATGGGCTCCCACTCTACCTGGCTTATGGATCCAATGAAAGAATGGATGGTTAAAATCCTATGAAAGTTGGGATCAGACACATAATTAGGTCACATGGCTAGTAAACTCTCTTTTTATTTTTTTAATTTTAATAAAAATTAAACCTTTGCCTTATGTCTTAAAATTGATACTGATTCCAAGGAAGAGGAGTGGTAAGTAAGGGCTAGGCAATGAGGATTTAAGTGACTTGCCTAAGGTGACACAGCTAGGAAGTATCTGAGGTCCAATTTGAACTCAGACCTTCCTGACTCTAAGCCCAGCACTCTACTGAGTCATTTAGCTGCCTCCTAGGCATATAGAGGTTAAGTGATTTGCCCAAGGTCACTCAGCTGGGAAGTGTCTGAGGCTAGATTCAAACTCAGCTCTTTCTGACTCAACCTCTGAGCCACATAGCTACCTCTATGAGCACATAGTGAAAGCTTAATAAATAATTATTTATTTATTCATTCATGAACACCTAGCTGGTTTATCTAGGATTGGGTTCTAGAAGGAAGGGATTTCAGTGTTCATCTAGTCCAACTCTCTCATTTCACAGATGAGGAAACTGAGGCCTAGAGAAGTTTAAAAGATTTGATTAAGATTACTCAGATGTCTCAGAGGTTGGATTTGAACCCAGATCCTCTGACTTCATACAGAGTAGCCTTTCTACTGGACCATGTGTCTGAGGTGAGATGAGATGACTCTCTATCAACCAGACCACGTTACCTCTTATTCTTATTATTATTGTTGATATTATTCTTTCCCAGAATATTTGTGGATATCTTGGGCAGAACTGGGAATAGTGAGGGGAGACATGCAAACAGGCAAACTTAGGAATGACAAGACAAGTTTTCTAACAAAAGGAGCTGTCCAAAAGTGGAATACATTGCCATAAGAGGTAGTGAGTTCCCCATCATATGATATAAGTCAGTTCCACAAACATATATTTATTTTTAAGCCCTTACTTTCTATCTTAGTAACAACTCTAAAACAGAAGGGCAAGGGTTAGGCAAATGGGATTAGGTGGCTGGTCCAGGGTCACCCAGCTAGGAAATGTCCGAGGTCACATTTGAACCCAGGGCCTCTTATCACCAGGCCAGGCACTCTTGTCTACTGAACCACCTAGCTACCTTTCCACAAGCATTTATTAAGCACTCCATGCCAGGCATCTCCTGAATTAAAAAATAAATTAAAATTTTAAATTAAAAATAAAAAAAGAGACAGCTTCTGCCCTCAAGGAGTTTATATTCTACTGAGGCAAGGGGAAGGCAACAGTATAAGTATATGAAAAGTAAATACAAACTATATAGAGTATACAATGTAATTTGATGCCTGGGAGAGAAAGAGGGATAAGAAGGGGGCATTTATTAAGCACTGACAATTTCCCAGGCTCTTTGCTAAGTAAGCACTTTACACATATTAACTCATTTGATCCAAGAGGGTAGGGGGATGAGAGAAGGCTTGTGGTCAACACTGGCTGCTTGCTAGGTCAGCTAACAGGAGGGGACAGAGGCCAAGCCTACCTTGCACTTGTGTCTGATACACGATGAAATAATTGGGCGTCCCGCAGCTCTCGTACTCTTCGCCGCCACATTTCTGGGCACAGAGCTGCTCATCTTCTTGATCGTGAAGGCGGAAGCGAGTATTGGGGAAACCACAGTGGCAGGCCTTCCCCCCCAGAGCTGCCAGAGGGTACTCCTGGGGAGACAAAAGGGCATTGGTAAAGCCTGGCTTGGGTCTTGGACACAGCACTACAGTGGGGGTCTACCTCAGGTCCTATGTGCTTTTCTCACCACCAAACTAGAACTGGATTCAGAAAGTCCACTCTAGACACTTAGAAGATGTGGCAGCTTGGGGTAGTTTAACCCTTTTGTGATTCAAGCTTCCTCATCTAATAGAATGTCCACCACCTTCATTGGGATAATGTACCAAAAGCAGTTCACAAGTCTTAATGTAAACGTCAATTATTATTAATACTGCCATTATGATTTTTAATATTGTCACTATTATTAACATTTGCCTTCCATGTTAGAATCAAAACTAAGTATTGGTTCCAAGGCAGCCAACCTCCTAAGTGAGATATCTACTCATTAGTTCTTCCCCCACAATTATCTTGTACTTATTTTGTGCATACTTAGGTGAGTATAATGCACATGTTCCTGCTTGCTTTTGAGGGACAGATATTGTATTAATTTTGTCTTTATATTCCCAGTGCCTGGCACATAAACTCTTAATAAATGGTTATTGATTAAATTCTCAAAAAAAATAAAATTGAACCCAGGACCTCCTGTCACCAGGCCTGGTGCTCTATCCACTTCACCATCTAGCTGCCCCTACCATCATCTTGTTTGATAGAGGGTGGGTTGCTCTCTTGGGCACCAAGGTGGCGCAGTGGGTAGAACATTGGCTCTAGAATCAGGAATACGCATCTTTCTAAGTTCAAATCCAATTTCTGACACTTGCTAAGCTGTATGACTCTGGGCAAGTCACTTAACCTTGTTTGCCTTAGTTTCTTCTTCCTAAAATGAACTAGAGAAGGAAATGGCAAACCATTCCAGTATTTTTACCAAGAAAACTCCAAAATGGGATCATGGAGAACCAGACAAGACTGAAAAAATAATGGACTGAAAACTTCTCTTAGCTAGCTTTACATTTAATAGCTTAAAACTTTGAGAACATTCTCTATTTAATTTTTTTGCATATGTGGTTATAATGACATTTTTGTGGATGAATAAAGTATTAAGATTTAAGTTCATTTTGGTTGGCTCACTCTTCAGAATTATTATTATAATTTCTTTTGTAAATGTCAGCTGGTAGTAGTAATAGCAATTAATTGGAATAGGAATAGTAAAAGAGAAGCAACTTGGCTTCATGAACAGAGAGCTAGCCTCAGTCAGGAAGACCTGGGTTCAAATCCCATCCCTGACTCATATGGGCTATGGGACCCTAAGTAAATCTCTGAATATCTCAGTGCCTCCATGCTATGTGCATAGACTGTAAATCGTGGCAAGGATGGATGGGTCAGCACTGTGACTCTCCTTCCTTGCTTCACATGTACAGAATAAAGGCAGATTCAGAGACACACAGGCCTCCTTGTTGTTTCCAACACTGGGCATTCTATCTGTCTTGCCTAGGTACCCATGTGCAGGAGGTCTCCTCTGCCAGGAAGGCAAGCCCTCCTCACCTCCATCTCTCAGACTTCCTAGTTTGTTTCATGGCTGAGCTCAAGTAACACCCTCTGCCTGAAGCCTTTCCTGATTTTTATCCCTATTCCCCCAGATGCTGATGCCTCCATTTCCTCCAATTGTTGTTCACTTGTTCCTTCCCTCCTTCCCACTCTCTTTCCCTCCTCCCTCCCTTCTTCCTTTCCCTTCCTTCCTTCCTTCCTTCCTTCCTTCCTTCCTTCCTTCCTTCCTTCCTTCCTTCCTTCCTTCCTTCCTTCCTTCCTTCCTTCCTTCCTTCCTTCCTTCCTTCCTTCCTTCCTTCCTTCCTTCCTTCCTTCCTTCCTTCCTTTCTTCCTTCCTTCTCTTTCTTTCTTTCTTCTTTCTTTCTTTCTTTCTTTCTTTCTTTCTTTCTTTCTTTCTTTCTTTCTTTCTTTCTTTCTTTCTTTCTTTCTTTCTTTCTTTCTTCTTTCTTTCTTTCTTTCTTTCTTTCTTTCTTTCTTTCTTTCTTTCTTTCTCTCTTCTTTCTCTTCTCTCTCTTTCTCTCTCTCTTTCTTTCTTTCTTTCTTTCTTTCTTTCTTTCTTTCTTTCTTTCTTTCTTTCTTCTTTCTTTCTTTCTTCTTTCTTTCTTTCTTTCTTTCTTTCTTTCTTCTTTCTTTCTTTCTTTCTTCTTTCTTCTTTTCTTTCTTCTTTCTCTCTCTTTCTCTCTCTCTCTCTTTCTTTCTTTCTTTCTCTCTCTCTCTTTCTCTCTCTCTTTCTCTCTCTCTCTTTCTTTCTTTCTTTCTTTCTTTCTTTCTTTCTTTCTTTCTTTCTTTCTTTTTTTCTCTCTCTCTTTTTCTCTCTCTCTTCTTTCTTCTTTCTTTCTTTCTTTCTTTCTTTCTTTCTTTCTTTCTTTTCTTTCTTTCTTCTTTCTTTCTTTCTTTCTTTTTTCTTTCTTTCTTTCTTTCTTTCTTTCTTTCTTTCTTTCTTCTTTCTTTCTTTCTTTCTTTCTTTCTCTTTCTTCCTTTCTTTCTCTTTCTCTCTCTGTCTTTCTGTCTCTCTCTCCCTCCCTCCTTCCTTCCCTCCCACATATACATGTACATCTGTGTGTGTGTGTGTGTGTGTGTGTGTATGTGTGTGTACTGCTCAATTCTTCTCTTTCCAACAGCAGCTGAATAATGTGTGAATTTGTCACTGGGAGGCAGGTCTCTAAAAGCCTGGGGACTGCATCTTCTGTGACCTCATTTGGGATTTTAAAGCACAGAGTTATGAGGGAACATTCTGGGACTGACAGGCAATTTCGCAGCCAGGCCTCGGTGGTAGCAGGTTAATCAGGGCCCCCACTTTATTTACACCTTGATCAGCCAGCCTCCAGAGAGAGCAGCCACATTGCCTGGAACTGGGTGCCTGGGAGTCATGGCTCAGATTTCATTGTTGAGGACAGGAGAGGAGGGAGACATTTTTTAGATGCTTAGAACTGTTCTTTTAGGGGAGAGCCCAATCTTAGGGCAGCTAGGTGGCGCCATAGTGCACAGAGCACCAGATCTGGAATCAGGCAAATTCATCTTCCTGAGTTCAAATCTGGCCTCAGGCACATCCTAGCCATGTGACCCTGGGCATGTCACTTTACCCTTTCTATCTCAGTTTCCTCACCTATAAAATGAGTTAGAGAAGGAAATGGCCAACCACTCCAGTATGTTGGCAAAGAAAATCACAAATGAGGTCACAAAGGGTGGGACGTTACTGAAAACAACTGAACAACAATCTTAGTGACAGCAAGGCTTAGGGGGTTGTGCTGGACTTGGAACTGGATGAGACCTGGGAATGAATTCTGACTCTAACACTTACTGGTTGGGTAAAGTTGGGCAAGAGATTGTACCTCTTTGAAGCTCAGTTTTCTCATCTGTAAAATGGAGATAGTAATGACTTTGGTACTTATCTCCTGGGGTTATGATGAGGCTCAAATGACCCAACAGATATAAAACAACTCCAAAACATTAAAGTATGATACAAATGTAAATTTTTTTTTATAGTGGCAGCCTTGGTATCAGGGAGACATGAGTTTAATCTCATCTTGGACTCTTGCTACTCTTTGCCTGGATAAGACACCTAACCTCTGACTTTTAGAGATGATAATATCTGTAGACCCTACCTTCATCTATGGGTTCACATGAGACAAATAAGATAATCTATGCAAAGTGTTCTCAAAGTGTTAGTGCACGACAGAAAGGCTTGTGGAACTCCAAATTCGATGCCCCTTTGACCCCAATAATTCTTTATAGCCTCCATGCATTTACTCAAGCTGTGCCCTCTGCCTGAAATGTCCTCCCTCCCTTTCTTTATCAATTGAATTTCTGCTCATATTTTAAAGTCCCCTTCTCTGCTATTCCCAGTCAGGAATGACTTCCCTCCTCAGTCCTCACTTAGCACTGCATTTTATAGCTCTCTTTAAGGTACTTATCACAGAATAATATATTGAAGTCTCATTCCCCCACCACACTATTGTCTCCAAGGCAGGGATTGTACCTTTTCTCTAAACTTCATGTCTCCCCCAGGGCCCAACACAATTATACCTGGTTGCATTTCTTTGCCAGGGCACGTATGAACCATTGATGTGTGTTGGCTGCTGTTGATGACCTGTGCTAGAAAGCTACAGAGGACTTGGAGGAGGAGGAGAAAACACTTTGGACTCTGGGGAGCTGGGGGATCTGGGTTCACACCCCAGCTCTGTCATGTATTAACCATACTGCAAAACGTAACTCTGGGCAAATCCCTTCAACTCAGAGCCAATTGTCTTATCTGTAAAATGGGCATAATAATACCTGTGGCACAATCCCATATGAGAGTTATGATGAGATAATAATCCTTAGACTCCAGGCCTCCGGTCTTTTCTCCCCTCATTCCTTATATCCTGAAGTGTCATTTTCTATGGACTTGGCTAGATGGTTGGAGCTCATGTGAGAGAGTGATGGCCACTAAGGGCTCTGTGATTAGAATGGAGAGAGCCCTACGCCAAGGATCAGGAGACCTGGGTCCTAAATGGGGTTTTGTGGCTGATGAGTCCTTGGGAGAGAGACTGCCCTTCTCTGGGTCTCAGTTTGGTCATCTGAATTGAAATGAGGATGAGAAACAGATAATCTGGTCTATAGAAAATCTTTCTAAACTCTGATTTTCTCAGTTCTAAATTCCCTCCCAGCTCTGACATTCTCTGTTCTAGGTTCTCTCCCAGCTTTGACATCCTCTGTTCTGAGGTCCTGATATTCTATTTTCTGAGGTCTCTCCCAGCTATGCCATTCCCTGTTCCAAGACCCTCCCAGTTCTGACATTCCCTGCCCTAAAGGTCCTTTTAATTGTTTTAAATTCCAAGCTCCCTTCTGGTTCTGCTATGGTAAATCCTCCATAATATCTAACAATACCCTCTTCCAATCACCACCCCCTTCACACCCCATACCCTCCTCCCCAAGGATTTCTTTATTTCCTGGGGAAGAGGGATTTACAAAAGATTTACATTTGCTTCTATCTTGGGAAAGAGAGACAGCTGGCTTTGATTTGAGTCAGACAGGAGGAAATCAAGAGTCCTTTCAAGGGAGGACCTGAACTTATGAAGGACAGTTTACTGCCTCCAAAGGCACAGGAGAAGGAAGGCTGGTTTTGGAGTCCAAGGATCTGAGTTTGAATCTTGGTTTTGCTCCTCACTGCCTGAGCAACCACACTATTCATTCATATACTCATCTATCCATTCACTCAGACATCCATACACGGAGGAGTATCCATTCCACCCCCCCCTCACTACCACGGACAGCTCTTATAGACCTCCCACACCCATTGGCCTGCCCCTGGGTATTACTGGCCCACTCACTTTCTCTGTGCAGAAGTCGACACATTTGTCCACAGACATGTTCAGCATTGTGGCTGTCACAGGTAAAGCCAAGGAGAGGTTGTCAGGCCTGTGGAAGCAGCCTCGGAATATGGCGCTGCCATCTGCAAGACCAAAAGGAGAGAGGAACAAATCACTGGGGATTTGGAAAGGAAGGGTGAGTTCAGAAAAAAAAAAAGAAAAAAGCTTGTGCAAGACTTGGCACAGAGAGGTTAACCCTTTTATCCAAAGTCACACAGCAATCCTTAGCAAAAGCTGAAATGAAACTGAGGTATCCTTCCCCAAGCCCCAGTTGTACTGTTTTACCATAGAAGCACTGAATGTCAGAACCAAAAATTGCCTTTGAGTTAAATTCCTCCCACCCCTTCTCATTGGTGGGTCAATAAACATTTATCAAGCACCTACTATGTGTCAGGTAAAAGTGGCAAAACTGAGGCCCAGAGAAATCTAATAGTTCATTTAAAGATATCACAAGTCAGCAAGGACCCAAGAGTCCCGATTCTGATTCATCTTAGTTGATATTTGTCTGACTCTGGGCTCCCACATGTATTCCTCCTCATAGCCCTGGGAGGGAAGAAGCACAAACAGGATTCTCCCCATTTTCCCTCAGAGAGAAGATGTAGCTTTGCCCTAGGTACAAAACAGAACAGTGAGATTTGCTCTAGAACTTTGGGCTACGGGGACATGAGGGCCCCTAATTAGTCCTGAATTTGACAGAGCCTGGGGATGCTGCCAGACTTGGGGGAGGGGAGGGGGGCTGGGGGATTTGATGAGCACCTGGAGGTTCTAGTGCCAGCTTTGTGCTCCCCTCAGAAGGAGCCTGGCCTCTCCTCCCTGGCAGCTGCAGCTCCCCATTCATGGAGACAATGCCCACCACTGTCAGCTATCCCAGAGAAGGAAGCACAGGGGATGAGGATGGAACCCACGGCCTTCTCGGTCAGGGAGTGAGTGAGCTTTGGGCTCAGACTGGCCTGTGCTTGGATAGTGGGCAGAAGGAGACGGGCTGAGGTCTGGTTCAAGAACAGAGTCTCAGGCCCAGCTCTTGCTTTGTGACTGAGCAAGTCAGCCTTCTTCTCTACAGTTTCTTCAACCACAAACAATTAGAATGGCTCTATCTAAAACCTTAGATTGGACAATTTTGAAGGCCCCTCCCAGTTCTGACATTCTCTGTTCTAAGACCCAGCCCTGGCATCCCCTCTTCTAAGATACCTATTAGCTCAGACCTCTCCTGTTCTAAGCTCCCTCCAAGCCCTGACATTTCCTGTCCTCAGACACAGACTAGTTCTGATATCCCCTGTTCTAAGTCCCCTCCAAGCCTTGACATGTCCTCTATTCCCAGCTTGGGCATGCCTTCCACCCCAGAGTTCAAATCTGGCCTCAGATACTTATAAGCTATGTGACCCTGGGCAAGTCATTTCATCCTCTTTGCCTCAGTTTCCTCATCTGTCAAATGAGCCAGAGAGCAAAATGACAAACTACTCCAGCATCTTTGCCAAGAAAACCCCAAATTTTGTAATAAAGCATAGGAAATGACTGAAATGACTGAACAATAACCAATGTGTCAGCTATTGTGTTAAGGTCTAGGAATGCAAGTATAAAAAAGAAAGGTAGCAAGGTGCCATGGGAATTAAGTGACTTGTAAGAGCCATCCAGGTCCAAAGTGTTAGTCCTTAGTTAGACTGGAGAAGCAAGATGCCAGGTACCTTGGATAGCTCAGGATTCTTTCTCCATTTAGAGTCAATGGCCACTGAGATTCCTTTGGTCTGTCATTTTATGGGTCTCTGATTGCCCAGTCCCATGCTGATATTTCCCAGAAACCCTCTCACAGGCCTCTCAAGATGGGGGGATTGTGATTGGCAGAGATAAAGTCCCAGTGACCTGGATTCCTTAAATGTCAATATGGCATTTACTGCATGGTGGGGACAGCTCTCGAAGCAACTTGGCCCTGGTTATCTGGGAGGTAGAGGGGACCCGCTGCTGCTGCTCTTTGATCTGGGGTGCCTGCTGGGTTGGAGAATGGGAACGGCTGCGATCCACCTGGCAGGACCTGAGAAATGCTATCATCCCTTTTGTTGGGGATTTGCAATGACTGCTCCCATGTCACCGAAGCCCAGCTTCAAGGTGAGCAGGGGAAGAGATCTCTTTGAAAGGAAGACGGCAGCCAGCCCCCTGGGTAATTAGGCTGGGCTCTGCCATGTTAAAGAATACAGTGGGGAATGAACCAGGCCATGGAACTGTGGTTTATTAAAGGTTACCTATAATCAGAGGCGAATTGAATTAGCCCAACGATCCAGAGATAATGCGAAGCCTCTATATTTAGTGACTAGCAAAGGAACCTGCAGCCTGGTGGAATTTTCAACTGTTTCCCAGCTACCCAACTCTGAAGCCATCCTAGGAATAGGGCAGGGATGAGAGACTGCTAGATTTTACTGTAGAGGGAAGTCAGGCACTCAGTCAACAAAGCACTGACCATGTGCCAGGCATTGTGCTATAAAGGCTGGGAATACAATGGAAGGAAAAATGGTCTCTGATCTCAAGGCACTCAAAGTCTAAAAGGGGAGATAACATGAAAATGACCAGGCAGTTGCAAGATATGTACACTATAAGTGGGAGGTCATCTCAGAGGGAAGGTGTTAGCATGGGGAATGGAGAGGAGAGGGTTGGAGGGCATTATAGGCAATGGGGACTGGGAAAAAGGCCTTCAGAAGGTAAGACTAGAGCTGAATCTTGAGGAAGCCAGGGAAGCTTAGAGGTGAAAAGGGAGAGCATTCTAGGCATGGGGAAGTACATCTCTGAGTCTATCCATTCCAAGCATCATAGTTGGAAGCATTTATAATGAAACATGAATAGGAGTGAATAGAGTCCTGGAGTGCTCTGCCTGGGTTTGAAGCCTATTCCTGTGACCATGGACAAGTCCCTTGCCCTCTCAGGGACCTGGTTTTCTAATCTATAAAATGAAGGGGTTGGACTCAATGATCTCTAAAGTCCCTTCTGTATCTCTAGGTGTTACTATGTCACCAACATTTATGAGCTCTGGGACCATAGACAAGATAATTTATTGCTCCATGCCTCAGTTTTCTCATTTGTAAAATGTGGATAATAAGACATGTAACACTTTGTTGGGGTTATCAGGAAGCTCATGTGAGATGATGTGAGTTAAGCACTTAGAGTGATTTTGAATTGTCAGCTAATATTATCAGTAGGATAGAATAAAAACAGCTGGATGTAATAATAGATAAGAGTACTGAACCTGGAGTTCAAATTTGCCCTTAGATACTTCCTAGCTGTCATTTAACTAAGTCATTTAACCATTGCCTGCCTCAGTTTCCTCATATGTAAAATAAGAATAGTAATAGCAACTAAGCCCCAAGGCAGTTGTGAGGGTCAAATGACAGAATATTTGCAAATCTTAAAAGTTCTACGCAAATGTTCACTAATAAATGGATAGACAGCTAGCTTTGGAGTCTGCCCTGAGGCAAATCCTGCTGAGGATACATATCAGTTGTATGACTGGTCAGGTCACTTTCGAAGACTTAGTTAGAGAAATGCATGAGTGGAGAAAGGGATTTCCACACCAGAAGCTTACTGCCAATCAATTCAACAAGCATTTATTAAAGTCCTACATTGTGTCAGACATCATGCAGTCACTGGAATACAAGACAAAAACAAAACAATCTCTGTATTCAAGGAATTTACATTCTATAGAGAAGACAATGAAAGCACAGAGATTGATTCCTGATAAGATTAAAACCAAAACAAAAACCTAAAGATTCCAACAAAAAAATCCAACTGTGACTCAATTAAAAGAATATTTTGTCCCAGAAAGAAAACTTTCAAGACTCTAAAAAGTTTCAAGACTCTAAGGCCCTGGATGAGTTATCAACTGTAGTGATGGACGGAACATCCTCACTAGGAGTTACATCACTTAAATCATTGGTCCAGATCTCTGTCTCTCCTGCTCCTGTCTGTCTCCCCTCTTTCTCCTTCTGTGTCCATTTTTCTATGTCTGTCTGTCCATCTAACTATATATCTCCCTCCCTCCCTCTTTCCTTCTTTCTTTCCTTCCTCTCTCTCTCTCTCTCTCTCTCTCTCTCTCTCTCTCTCTCTCTCTCTCTCTCTCTCTCAGACTTTTAGAAAAAAAGAAAAGCCTGAGCATCTACAGAAGAGGAGGGAGTTTGATTATGATAAAGACAGCCTTGATTTCCTGGCTGTGGGATTCTTGACAATGATACACAGGAGCAGAAGAGTAGGTTCCCTCTATAGGATTACCTCCTTTGCAGTGATTTTCCTAATCATTTCAGGAACAAGGTAGTCATCCTACAAGGAAAAGAGAGTCCTAGAAAACATTATGACTTTAAGGGATTAGGTAAGAAATTCCACCTGGCTGTCGAACATAGATGAAAAGACCATTGACCTTTCTGCCAAGGTGGCTATCTACCAGGTGACTGAAGGCCTTCCACAGCCAGCATTTCTTATACCAAATACCCTCAACCAAGCACATGTGTATGGATGTGTTCAGCATTTCTCATCCCAAATACTTACAACTATGCATGTATGCTTGTTCAGGTACAAAGTCAGCATTTCCAACCAAATACCTACAATCATGCACAGGCGTATGGATGTGTTTGGGTACAAAAATCAGTAATTTTTACACCAAATACAAACAACTATGCATATGTGTGTATGTATAACATGTTCATGTGTGTATGTACAACAGCTAAAAGTCACACACTCTAGATAATGCCAAGATTTCCTAGTTAATCTCAAAATTGTCTGGTTAATGACATCAATACACAGTCAACTTCCAGTTAGCCCCACTTAGCTCATGCATAATTCTTCTATTTTTACATTATATGCAGAATATCCTGGCCAGATTCTTATCCAGATGTTTGTACTGTAAAATTCATTAGCTCAGGCTGCACTACCATAATCACTGACTTTCAGAGTTAGAAGGACATGAGAGAATTTTGATTCCAATCTTGTTGTTTACCTGAAGAGACAAATGAAGCTCAGAGACAGGCCTGGTCACATAGATAGTAGCAGAATTGGGGCTTGAACTCAGATCTTCTGAATCCCCTTCTAGGGGAGTCATTTACAAGGAGTCATTCAGTGAAGAAGCATTTATTAAGTATTTATGTGAAACTATGTTAAATGCTGGATGTGCATAATAGAGGCAAAAAATTGGGCCATGTCTGCCCTCAAAGAGCTTACACTCAACTGGGAGAAACAACATGCAGATGAGTGGATATCATGTGTGTGTATATATATATATACATATATATATAATATGTATATACATATACATACATACATACACATACATATACTATATAGAGAAAGACAGACAGACAGAGAGACCGATAGATAACCTGAAAGGGAATTATTGGCAAGGTAGGAATATAGAAAAAGTCCTTTTGTAGAAGATAAGCTTTGAGCTGAGTCTTGAAGGAAGTCAGATAATCATATTATTAATTTCAGCTCTTTGACCTCTTCCTAATTAACCTATCCCCAAAGTTACATCACTACAGATAAAAATGTAAGGACTTGACTGCTAAGAACAAATACACATGGGGCCACTGGGTGGTTCAGTGGATTAAGAACCAAGCCTAGAGGAGGTCCTAGGTTCAAAGCTGGCCTCAGACAATTCCCAGCTGTGTGGTCCTGGGCAAGTCACTTAACCCCCATTGCCTAGCCCTTACCATTCTTCTGCCTTAGAACCAATACCCAGTACTGATTCTAAGATGGAAGGTAAGGGTTGTAAAAATAAAATAAAATAAATAAAAACAAATACACATGTAACAATTTCATCCCCGCTTCCCAGGGTCCAAAGACCTGAAATCAGTATGCTGGAGCACTGGTGTTTGGGGTTTATTAGTAGTATTCTGTCTGTGATGCCCTCAAAATTAGTTTCATCCAATTCAATTCTTTCATTCTGCAAAAGAACTGTAACTAGGGTAAAATAACAGGGCTCCGACTTTTAAAAAATCATATTTTAAAAATTTTCATCTTGTTCATTTTTGTAAGTGAGTAATCTTACAAAACCAAAACCTTAAAACACAAACCCCAAATAAACAAATGAAAAATCATCTTCTTTCTTTTTCATTCTGATTCCACCAGTTCTTTCTCTAGAGGGGAATACCATTCTTTGTTATAAGTCCTTCAGAATTGTCCTGGATCAGTGTGTTGCTGATAACAGTTAAGTCTATCATAGTTGATCATTCCACAATGTTGCTGTTACTATGTACAATGTTTTCTTGGTTCTGCTCATTTCACTCTGCATCAGTTCATGAAAGTCTTTCCAGCTCTTTTTGAAATCATCCTGTTTATCATTCTTTACAGCACAATAGTATTCCATTACCAAAGTATACCACAATTTGTTCAGCCATTTCCCAGTTGAGGGACATCCCCTTAATTTCTACCACAAAAAGAGCATCAATATCAATGACACATGTAAAACCCAGTGGAATTGAGCATTGGCTACAGGAGGGGGGTGGGAAAGAACATGAATCATGTAACCATGGAAAATTTTTCTGAATCAATTAAATAAAATTTTTAAAAAGAGCATCAATAAATATTTTTGTACAAGTAGGTCCTTTCTACTTTTTGGTTCCAATATTTAGTTGGGGGGGGGTCCTACTGCCCTTTGGCATCCTGTAGCACAAATGACCTATTCTTTTACCTGACCAGAAGCTGTTAGCCCATTTGTATAATTGAAAAATCTGTTACCCTAAAAAAAAGAACTACATTTCCTGGGACCCCACTGACTTCCTGTCATTATGTACTTCCTGTAGACAGAGGATATAATGCAAGGACGGGGAGAGTCCCGCCTCTCTCTTTGGCATGATGCAGAAATCATGGTGGCGGTGGTAAGATGGGGATTTTGAAATAGTTAATCAGCCATGGGCACATGGTCTTTGTTTTGTATCCTCTTTATCCCTTGATTTTTAATCATTTGGTAAACCTCCTAAATATAGCATTTTTACTATTAAGATTTAATTTAAATTTTACAGTTGGCAACTAGAAGGGACAAGAAAAACTCAAATTTTTTTTTAAACCCTTACCTTCCGTCTTGGAGTCAATACTGTGTATTGGCTCCAAGGCAGAAGAGTGGTAAGGGCTAGGCAATGGGGGTCAAGTGACTTGCCCAGGGTCACACAGCTGGGAAGTGGCTGAGGCTAGATTTGAACCTAGGACCTCCCATCTCTAGGCCTGGCTCTCAATCCACTGAGCTACCCAGCTGCCCCCTAAAACTCAATTTTTTTAAGATAGCCTAGATAAATTTCTAAGCCATTTTTCTTCTGCCAAGGCTTTTTGCCCACCCATCCCACTATCCCTCTCCTGATTCTTTCTCCCACTGTCTGTCACTTTGCTTCCTCTCCAGCTCCTCCAAGGATGTGAATGGTTCATGGTCAGGGGTTGTCATCCATGTTCTGCAGGGAATGGGGCTAGATTCCCTGGGGGACTATCTTGTTGTGACTAAATCCAAATGGGACAAACTATTCCCTGTCCTCTCTACTTCTAATCAATTAAATTCCTAGGTATGGATCTGCTAATGAGACTCAAAGTGATTAAAAGTGGGCATCTCTGACAAATGATTATCCTTTCCTTGCCTGTAGACTTCCAGGGACAGAGAACTGCCTAGCCCCTGAGGTAGCTCTCATTCCACTTTGGGACCCCTCTTATTGTTAGGAAGTTCCTCCCCCCCCCCCCGTTCTCTCTCTCTCTCTCTCTCTCTCTCAAGCTGAAACCTCCTCCCCACATCTTCTCTGCCTCGATCCTATTTCTGTCACTGGAGCTCAAGGTCACACAGCGAGGAAGTAGTGGAGCTGAGAATGAAAGCCTGGTTCTGCAACGTGTTTCTCCTCATCTGAGCCTCTCTCTTTCTTGTGAAGGGTTCTGTTTTTGGTCCTGGACTTTGAGGTTAAATTCAGTTCACTCTTCAGCCTTTTCATCTTTCTTACCCTGGGTGGCTTTTCTTTTCTGAAGGTCCCAGCAAGGGCCTCATGGAAGAAAGGGACAAACACTTGCCTGGGTTTGCCTTTTAGCACAAGGGAACAGCAACTATTTTAGGACCAAAGCACCCCTAACTTTGCTGCTGTTGTGGTAGGAGATTATTTTTTCCCTGGCACACTCATAATGCAAACGAAACTGTTTAAAAATAAATAGTGGATAGAGCACCTGCATTCAAATCCAGCCTCAGGAACAAGTCATTTAGCCCTGTTTGCCTCAGTTTCCTCATATGAAGGAAATGGCAAACTACTCAAGTATCCTTGCCAAGAAAACCCCAAATGGGGTCATGGAGAATCAGATGTAACTGAAATGATTGAACAACTACCAAACAAAGAAAGCAACAATTGGAACTATAGAACTATTCAGTTAACAGGGAATCCTCGTGGGAGTTATTGTGAAATAATTGTTTTTATTGTTATTGTGGTATTGTTAGTGCTTTTCTCTGGTCCTTGGTATGTCCACCCTGCAGAAAAGAGCAACAGTCTTGAAGGAGGCTGACTCTGGCTTAGGTAACCTTTCTGCTTCCCTTCCCATTGACTGGGTGATGAAAAAGGCCTCATCGGCTTACACAGTTCGGATTTCCCATGCCAAGCACGTGCACCTCTGTACATGCTTCATCTAAGAGGCAAGCTCTGGCTTATGTCCAGATTACTAAGCAGTCTCAGGATTGACCTGGGAGTCTGGGGAATGACACACTACACAGTCCAGTTCCATCTAGCCACCTGGAGCTTGTCCATGATGGAGGAGTGGTTGTGTCTGCCTTAGTTTGGAACACTTTGAGATGAGTGGTAGCATGGGGCAGTGGAAGGTTTGCAGTTTTGGGGAGTCAAAGGTCCTGGGTTCAAAGCTCATATCTATCCTTTAACAACAGACAATCTTGGGGGAAATCATTTAATTTTTCCGGGTCTCAGTTTCCTTTTCTGTAAAATGTGAGAGTCTGACTAGATGACCTTTGAAGTCCTTTCCAGTGCTGAGTCCATGGCCTCCTACAATCCTTTGATTCATAGGAAGTCTTCAGACCAAACATAAGTTGTATTTGGAGAGGTGGCCTCATACAGGGGAAAGAAAACCTGAGTGTTGTCTCACTTTGCTGCTTCCTAGCTCTGATCTTGAGCAGGTTGTTTCTCTGTGCCTTAATTTCCTTTTTTGTAAAATGAATGGGTTGATGGTTCCCAAGATGGCACCAAATGAAGCATTCCCAAGGCAAAAGCCCATTTTTAAACGCTGCTTACTTCTTCCAGTATTGAATACCCTCTGCTAGAAGTCAGAGATTTAGAGAAGAGACCATATAATCTAGGTCCTTCATTTTACAGATGGGGAAACTGAGGCTCAGAGAGGTTTAAAATGACTTTATCAAGGCTATACAAGTAGTAAGTGGCAGAATCAGGATTTGATCATAGGGAACAAAGGGAACTGAACCCAGATTCTCTTATCCCAGCTTTCCTATACCATACAGCCTTGTGATTAATATGTTAATGGGGAACACAGTAACCTCAATATTGAACTAATAATGAGAAAGTGAGTAATCCAAATATGGATATATGAAGTCTAACTAAGTCAGAAACTACAGTTCTTCTGGTTATTTTCTCTTCTAATTCTAACTTAATCCTATTTAATTAACATTTATTAAGTATCTACTAGCAACTAAATGGGCACAGTGAATAGAGTGCCAGGTCTGGAGTCAGGAAGACTCATCTTCCTGAGTTCAAATCTGGTGTCAGATGCTTGCTAGCTGTGTGACCCTGGGCAAGTCACTTAACCCTGTTTGCCTCAGTTTCTTCATCTGTGAAATGAGCTGGAGAAAGAAATAGCAAACCAGCTGTGTGACCCTGGCTGGGCAAATCACTTCACCCTGTTTGCCTCAATTTTTTTCATCTGTAAAATGAGCTAGGAAAAGAAATGACAAGCCACGCCAATATCTTTGCCAAGAAAACCCCAAATGGGGCCATGAAGAGTTGGACATGGCTGAACAGTAATGGGCTCCTACAAGATGGGATGCTTAGCTGTCAGGAATACAAAGACAGAACAGAAAGCAGTCCTTCCACTCAAGGAGCATCCATTCTCCTGGGGGATATAACATCTACAGAGAGATACCCAGATGAGAATTTGAGAGGGGGAGAAAGTATCACTGATAAGAGGGGGAATCAGAAAAAGCTTCCCACGAGGAGGTGGCCGCTGAGCTGAGCCTTCAGGGAATGCAGAGAAACTTTCTAAGAGGTGTGAGGAGAGAACACATTTCAGGAAGGAAAGACATCTTGGGTTCAGAGGTGGGAAGTGGCAGGCTGAGTTTGGCTAAGAGCAAGTGAGGTGGGTTTGGTTGGAAAGCAGTGCTTGAGAGGAAGTAATGTGCCCTGAGCCTGGAAAGGGAAGGTCAGATGTCTGAGAGGTTTTAAATGCCAAGATCAGAGACTTCTGAGACTTTTGAGCTTGGAACTACATAATCCTATTTCTACTTTAGTAACATTATTTTGTTCATCTTTTTTTTTTAGTCATGTCTGACTCTCTGTGATCCTATTTGGGGTTTTTCTGGCAAAGGTCCTGGAGCAGTTTGCCATTTCCTTCTCCAGTTCATTTTACTGATGGGGAAACTGAGGACAACAAGATTAAGTGACTTTTTCAAGTTTTTCTTGGATTTGGATTGGATAATAAATTTCTCAGGCTGGATTTGATCTCATGAAGATTATTTTATCAGCTATGCACAAAGGTTGGATTGGAGGAAAGGGATCATATGATCATCCCTGCCTTAAAAAAAACCCCTTATCTTTTATCTTAGGACCAATACTATGTGTTGGTTCTAAGGCAGAAGAATGGCAAGGACTAGGCAATTGGAGTTAAGTGACTTGCCCAGGATCACACAGCTAGAAGTGTGAGGCCAGATTTGAACTTAGGACCTCTTGTCTCTAGGCCTGGCTCTCAATCCACTGAGCCACCTTGCTGTCCCTTGTTCTTGCCTTCTACTGAAGATGACTTTATATTGATGGTGCCGGTGTATGAAGTGGTCCAGAGGCAGGAACTGGATCTACAGACTGACAGATCAGGTCTACCCAAGAGTAGAAAAAAATCTTGAATCAGAGATTTTTAAAATGTAGAAGTAATTTTAAAAACAAGAAAGAGTTACCTGAATAAAAGAATTAAAAGCAAAAACCCCAAAATTAAAATGGATAAAATAACACTTTTAATGAGTTCAAAAATCATTCAGAACTTAGAATTCTAGAAGGTCAGAGCTGGGAGGGGGGTCTTAAAGCATAGAATGTAAAAGTTGATAGATAGATCCCTTAAGACAGGAAATCAGATTATTAAACTAGAAGAGAGTTGAGAATACAGAATATCAGAACCAGAAGGACCCTTAGAACAGAGAATGTCAGGGCTGGGAGGAGTCTTAAATCACAGGTTGTTAGAGTTGATGGATGCCTTAAAACAAGAAATGATATTGTCAGAACTAGAAGAGAGTTGAGAACATAGAGTATCAGAACTGAGAGGACACTTAGAACAGAGAATGTTAGGGCTTAGAGAGACCTTAGAACATAAAGTGTCAGAGCAAGGAGAGAACTTGGAACAAAGAATGTCAGAGCTAAAAGGGGACTTGGAAGGGGAGATGTCAGAGCTGGGAGGGGTCTTAAAGCACAGAATGTTAGTTGATAGATGCCTTAAAACCAAAAAATCACAAATTGTCAGAGCTGGAAAAGAGAGTTGAGAACATAAGAGTATCAGACCTGAGAGGGTCCTTAGAACAGAGAATGACAGGGCTAAGAGAGAACTTAGAACATGAAATATCAGAGCTGGGAGGGATCTTAGAACAGAGAATGACAGGGCTAAGAGAGAACTTAGAACATGAAATATCAGAGCTGGGAGGGATCTTAGAACAGAGAATGACAGGGCTAAGAGAGAACTTAGAACATGAAATATCAGAGCTGGGAGGGATCTTAGAACAGAGAATGACAGGGCTAAGAGAGAACTTAGAACATGAAATATCAGAGCTGGGAGGGATCTTAGAACAGAGATTTCAGAGCTGAGAAGGACATTCAGAGTTCAAAGCTAGAAATGGGTCCATTCCATCAAACTTTTGACATAAAAAGTTAGAGGAGTATGGGACCCCAAAACAATAAATGTTACTATTAGGAGGGCCTTACAGATTATCTATCTTCTCATTTTACAGAAAATGAAACTGAGTTCTACAGAAGAGAGGTGACTTATTCACAATCACACAGCTGGTTGAGGCCAGAGTGCAAACCATAACCAGTGTTCATGCCTGTACATTCCATTGGATCCCAGTCCATTCCATCCTCTTGGGCCTTGTACCAGTCTTGGCTTTCTGACCTCTGTCTAAGTGCCCACTAAGTTCCCAGAGGGCAGCTTGGCCATCTGGCACTTTCTCCCTATCCCCAGTAACCCCTCTCACACATTCAGTGTGTGGTGCCAGGCAGACAGACTCACGTACATCGCCGGGCAGATTCCTGGGCCAGCTCAAGCCGGTAGATGGAGAGTCGGTTGACGCCACCACATATGTTGTTCTTCTCACCCTTGCACTCCATGTTGCATTCGGCCTGGCTTGCATTTGCCCCCTGGATCTTGTGGCCACAGAAGCACTCGGCACCAAACTCTAGCCCAGCATACAGGTAACCCCTAGGGAAGGGAACATGGGTGTACTCAGGTGGAGAGGCCAACAGCCAGGGCATCCTTCACCCCACTGGGGAGATTCTGGGTCTTGGTGCCTCATTAAGAAAAAGAGTAACAATGGAGATTATGAAATTTGTAATCTCCTTCCTTTTGGGGCTCCCATACAGTTCCACCCCATCTTCCACGCCAGTCTCTACACTGTTTTTCAAGCAGACAATAATAACCCATTGGTGCCCATGTTTTTGCTGCTAGAATACCTGAATAAATGAAAATGCATTTAAGTGCCTACTGTTCACCAAACCTTGGGCAACTGGTCCCTGCTCTTAAGGAAAATGCTGATGAGTCTGGCAACTGTGATGAAGTTCTGAGCACCAGAGAAGGGCATGGAGAGAATCCGGTGAAATGACCAGTAGGGTGAAAGACCCTGAATTCATATCAACTGATGACTAGTTGAACTGATTAAGGATAACCTTGAAAAAGAGAAGACTTCAAGGATTTTAAAGACTGCCTTGTGGAAGATGGGTTAGCCTGGTTCTCCTTGGCTCCCAAGGTCAGAGAAAACCAAACAATCAAACAAAAAAAGAATTAAAAACAAAAACAAAACAGATAAAATAAAAAATACTTTTTAGGGGTAGAAGTAGCAAAGAGGAAAATTTAGGTTGGATATGAGGGGAAACCCCCTAATGATTAAAACTGTCCCAAAGCAGAATAGGCAGAGGTCTTCAAGCAGAAACAATCTGGCTGTATTGATATATTGTATATAAGACTCTGGTTTGGGGGTGAATTGGATAGCCATTATAGTCCCTTAAATATCTAAAATTCTGATTCTCTGATAATAGATCCAGTACTAGTCTTGGAATCAGAAGACCTGGGTTTGAATTTGGACTCTACCATTTACCATTGGCAGGATCATTCTTGGGCAAGTCATTTTTTCATCTACAAAATTCAAATATTAAGGCTAGGTGACTTTTAATATGTGTCAGAGATCCAAATGCTCTGATCTCTCTTGAGCTGTTTAGACTAAAGAGGGTGATGGAGGAAGGAGGAAATGAAGTGAGAATGATGAGGATATCAGGCAGTCTCAAAGTGAGGAGAGATAAACAAAAACATGAATAGCACTTGGTATCATTATTGCACATGTTCTCATTCTATTGAACATTCTTTTCTTTGGGAAATGTTTCCCAGCATTCTCTCCCTAAGAAGGCCGCTTAGTTCAAAGGGCCCCTATTCCTGATAATAATAATTCTTATTACTATTATTATTGTTATATTAGTGATATGATACTTTATGTTTTACAAAATACTTTATAAATATTATCTCAGGATATAAGTAAAATGTAAAAGATATCAAAATCTTTCTTGAAACTCAGGATATAAAAAAAAATATTTATCCCCACAAAACCTCTGGAAGGCAGATGTTATCATTTCTCCCATTTTACTGGAGAGAACTGAGGCTTGGAGAGATGAAATGATTTGCCCAGTCAATAAGTGTCTGAGGCTGGATTTGAACTAAAAGCTTTCTGACTTCTAGTCCAGAGCCCAGTGCAAGCCTGAGCAGAGAGAATGAGCTAAGAGCAAAGCAAAGAATTTCTATTTTAAAGATGGCAAAACTGAGGCCACATGTGCCTAGTTCAAGGAGAAGACAAATTGGGTCAACTCAATTTCCACCTCTCTCCCCACCCCGCTACAGAAAAAACAAACCCAAACTATACTTTGGAGTCTGAATTGTTCAGATAGAGTACTGGAATCCACAATAAAACTTTTCAATTTCAACTTTGCTTTGCTGTACATCTAGCCTGAGAAATAGCTTGGGTCTTCCATGATACTCAAAATGTTTGGCAAGTGGACAGTAGAGAACATTTTTATATCTTCAGCACCTAGGACAGTACCTAGATACATACTTGTGGATAATCCTTGTGGATTGATTGATTTGGAGACTTGGGACCTAGGTTGGAATCCTGAAAGCTACAAACTACCTGTGTGTTTCTGAACAAGGCCCTCCCCTTCTGGTTGTGAGGAGCTGGTGGCTCAGTGGACAGAGCATTAAGACTAGAGTCAAGAAGATCTGACTTTAAATCCAGACTGATACTGACTAGCTGTGTGACTCTGGACAAGTCACTTCCCCTTTGTTTGCTTCAGTTTCCTCAACTGAAA
This sequence comes from Monodelphis domestica, assembly GCF_027887165.1. Taxonomy (NCBI): domain Eukaryota; kingdom Metazoa; phylum Chordata; class Mammalia; order Didelphimorphia; family Didelphidae; genus Monodelphis; species Monodelphis domestica. The sequence goes on from NC_077229.1 coordinate 29,553,876, forward strand.
ATAGCATAATAATAATACCTAGTTCACAGGGTTTTTGCAAGGATCAGATGGGATATTTATTAGCACAATGTCTGGCATAAAGTAGATACCTAAATAATGCTTGTTCCCTTTATCTTCTTTGGAGCCTCAGTTTCCTCTTCTGTAAAGTGAGAAGGGTAAATGAATTGATCTTTTAGTTTTCTTTCAGCTCTAAATCCTAAGATCCTATGACTTCTGTGAATCCTATGAATTTAGTTCAAAACATCAGTCAATAATGCAAACCAACCCGCTTATTTGGATCAAAATATTTAGAGCTGACAAGAACCTCAGAGACCAACTGGTCTAAGGGTTCTCACTCATTTCTATTTCCCCCTTTGTGATCAGACTGATGAAACCTAAGGACCCCTTCTCAGAAGTAGGTTTTTCAATGAATAAAATAAACTACCCAGGATTATAAAGGAAACCAATTAAACTGAAATAAAGATGTATATTTGCCCCCTACCTAGCTGGGTTCACGAAACCATTTGAAATCTACCCATGGAGCTCAGATTAAATCCTTGATTTAAAACCTGTCCTCCATGCCTTTTTTTTAAAAAACAGAGGAGGAAACAAAGGGCTTGTCCATGAATCAGAGTCGGGCTCCTTGGGCCCTCATATCTAGTGCCCTTTCCATCACACAATCATCCTCTGGGCAGCAAGCCAACTGTTCAAGGGACCATGTGGAAATCGTTGAGAGAAGAGTTAAATCTCTTTGCCATTCTTCCTCCTCCACCATCATTTCCCCCAATCTGCTGTGCTGGAATAGCATTAGGGCTCCCTACTTTCTGCAAGATCTCTTCTGGGCTTCCTCTCCAATGCTCGCAGGAACCTGGCCCCACAGTGTGAGTCTGGATCCAGTGATTTACTGGGATTCAGCTGAAGGAAGCATCACTTTATAAGAAAAAAGGCCTCACAGGTATGATAGATCATAAGACAAGAGGCAGCCCCATTACTTAGAGACAGGAAGGATTTTGCTTTTGTTGGAGGTGAATTAGGAAATGATGGAGCCTCTGTGGCTCTCCAGGGTGGAAAGCCATGAGCTTGGGTACCAGGTGAAGCTGGGGAAAGATGTTACTATGGACAGACTGGGGCATTCTGACTGACCCCAAGTAGTTTGACCTCAGAGGATAAAAGGAGGAAAGTTTTGGAGAACATGGGTTGATGCAAGGAAAAACTTCCCAGGAATTGGAAATGTCAAGAAGTGGGATGAGTATAAAGTGGTAGAAAGAGTATAAAGTGGTGAGACAGAGACCAAGGACCTGAGTTTGACTCCTGCCTTGTCTACTTAGCATTTGTGTGCCTGCCCTGGGTTTCAGTTTTCTCCTCTGTAAAATGGGAGAAGGGTAGATTGGCTGGCCACTCAGGCCCCTTCCAGGTCTAGATCTATGTCTTTATGATCTTAGTGGTCAGCCTCAGGAGGAATGGGTCCCTTCCTCATAGAAGACGAACCAAAACTGGATGACCAATTGTTAGAGATTCTAGAAAGGGGATTCATTTTCAAGCACAAATTGGACAGGGAAAGAAGGATGACCAAGTGGGTAGAGCATCAGATTTGGAACTGAGAACCTCCTCTGGAAAGTCACTTCATTTCTGAGAACCTTGATTTCCTCATATGAAAAATGGAGATAATAATAGCACTTTTCTCACTGGGTTATTGGACAGTTCAAAGGAGATTATGGATGCCAAGTACTCTGCAAACCTTACAACACTATATAAATGTCAGCTATTATGATAATTACTGAGGGACAGCTTGCATAATAGATACTGAATTGGTCTCAGAGAGGCCTGGATTCAAGTTCTGCATATGACACACATTGGCTGTGTGATCTTGGATAAGTGGTAGGTACAGGTCTGGATCTCCCTGGGGAAGAGACCTTTCATCTTTGGACCATCCTCAATAGTACCTGGTAAGGAGGAAAGGCAACAATCCTAGAGAGATCTGAGGTGGGAATTGAGGGCCCGCCGCCATGTTTGACCCCAGAGGGGCTTGGCCTGAGATTCTCAGAACTGGATTGGTAAAGTATCTAAGCACATGGAAGCTGCCAAGAGAGGAGTCAGAATCCTAGAACAGAGAACATAAAACCTGGGAGAAATTTTAGTACATAAGATGTGAGAGCTGGGAGATGCCTTGGAAAATATAATGTCAGAGATGGAAGGGACCTTAGAATAGGGAATGTAAGAGCTGGGGGGAGCCTTAGAAAAAAGGGAATGTCAAAACTTGGAGGGAGGTTTAGAATGGGGAATGTCTGAGTTGAGAGAGAATATAACACAAGGAACCTTAGAACATCAGAACTGGACCAGATCATAGATCTAAGGATGTCAGGAGGTAAGGATCTTAGATTACAGAATGGGAGAGCTGAGAAGGGTCTTAGCCCCCAAATCACTGAATATCAGAAGAGAGGGCCAGAGTTGGAGAAGTAGGAAAAAAATCTAGATTTCAAATCAAAAGATCTGGGCTAAAATGTTGATTAGCCTATTTATTACCTGTTTATTACCTGTCAAAAACATTTGAACTCAGTTTCTTCATTTGTCAACTAAGGGGTTGGACAAAAAACCTTTAAGGCCCCTTTTAATCTATGATCCCAGAATTTAAAATATCAGAGAAAGAAGTAAACACTCCAGCATTTTCCATTGACACATGGGGAAAGGCAGGCCCAGAGAGGGAAATTAGATTGCTCAAAGTCATACAACAAAGGAATGAGAAGAAGAAACATTTTTGTTGTTGTTCAGTTGTTTCATTTGTGTCTGACTCAATTTGAGGTTTTCTTGGCAAAGATATTAGGGTGGTTTACCCTTTCCTTCACTAGCTATTTTACAGATGGGGAAACTGAGCTAAACAGGGTTAAGTGACTTGCCCAGGGCCACACAGCTAGTGTCTTTGACTAGATTTGAACTCAAGTCCTTCAGACTCCTACCAACTTTCTGTTCTAAGTTTGTGATTCTCTCACTTTAGCCAGAGCAGAGCCCAGGAGGGACCTGCCCAAGTAACTATTTTGAGATGATCTGTTTTCTCTTCTCTCTCTTTCCTCCATACGAGGCTGCTGGGTCAGCTAGTCTCCGGGGTCCCTCTGGTTCTGCCCTTCTTTGATCTCAGGACCATCCAAGAATACATCCTCAGGCTCCTCCTCCAGAGGGAGAGCATTTAGAATTCTTGCATCATTTACATGCCCAGGATTGCTGCCTTGAAAACAATTCTTTCCTCTCAGCGAACTATTTTTAATCACAAATATCATTTTCATTTCAGATGAGGAATCTGAGTCTAGCCAGGTGTCTTCCTCTTGTTGGGAGGAAAACAAGACCTTCAGAGAAATCCTCAAATACACATGAGCACACGTTTGTGTGTGTCCCTACAATTCTCATGCCTGGTACACTAACATTTTCAGATACACCTTCCTTCTCTTTTACCTACCTCATAAATTCACTGTAAAGATCAAGTGAATTCATACTTGAAAAGGCTATAGCACAACATCTGGCACATAGTAGGGGCTTAATAAATGCTTATTCCCTTCCTTTCCTTTGTATACATACACTCACCTGGGCACAATCACACAGCCCCCAGGTACTTTGAGTATATAGAATATAAATATTATATTTATACATTAATAAATAGTATAATATAAATAATATAATATTTACATATAAACACAGATTCACACATACTGTGTCCTCACACCTATATGCCCTCACCAATATTCAGTCATGCTCATCTGCTCCTCTCTACTACATTCATATACAATCCCCTATTTTCCCATACACACACAGCCCTTCTAACTAAAATCATACTGATGAGGAAGTTAGGTAGCACTATACATAGAGCATCAGGTCTAGACTCAGACCTGACCTGGTTTCAAATCTTACCTAAGATACTTCCAAGCTGTGTGACCCTGGGGAAGTCACTTAACTGATTGCCTAGTCCTTGTTGCTCTTCTGCCTTGAAAATGAAACTCTGTACCAATTCTAAGACAGAAGGTAAGGACTTTAAAGGGAAAAAAAACCCATACTGGTGTCCTCATACTCACACCCTCAAATAATGGAAGCCTTCTCTAACCCCTCTTTATTTATATTACTCCATCTCATTCAACTGAGGCATCCCAGTTCTGGAAATTTCTATTCTTGCATTAAATAGGCCCTATGTAAATCCCTCTTATATATGGTTGAAGAAGGAAGAAGGGTTGAAGGTTTGAAGAAGGAAGTTGGGACTAATAATGAAGTCACAAGACTTTGGAGAAAGCAATACCAAGTTAAGAAAAAAAGTCCTCCATTTGCTTCCTGCTCAAGCTATAGGTTGTGTTCAATCAATCAATACATGTTTATTAAGTACATACTATGTGCCAGGCACTGTGCTAAGTACTGAAGATACAAAAAGAGACAAAAGACTATCTTTGCTCTAAAGGGAACTAATGATCCAATGGGTGAAGGAGATGACAACATACAAATAAATGTATACAGCAAAAAATTAACAGAGAGAAGGCACCAGAATTAAGAGGGGCTGGGGAAGACCTAGGGATTTTAGTTGGGCGTAGGTGTAATGGCTAGTGGGCTGGTCTTGAAAGGAGAAAGATGTGAGTTCAAGTCCTGTTTCTGACTATTTGACTTAATTCATTTAAGTTTTTTAAGCCTCAGCTGTGAAATGAGTTTAATAGTGACTATTTCTAAGGTTGCCAAGAGGATCACAGATTTAGAAGTTACTTTACAGGTTAGGTCTAGGTCTTTATTTTTTTCAGATGAGGAAACTGAGGTCAAATGAGACTATGCATGCAAAGTGCTTTGAAAAACTTATAAAGTCTGATAGACATATTAGCTGTTATTATTAGTATCCAGCTAAATAATCCTCTAGTTTTTCCTTTCTTCAACATTCAATTGACTGTAAGACTCTATGTTCCCCAAGCATGGATTTGAGAATGGGGTCAGAAGATAATACCAGTGACCCCGAAGGAGTAGGGTGATGTAATGGATAAAGTGTTGGACTTGGAATCAGTAAGGACAAGATTGAATCACACTTCAGATACTTGTTAATTGTGTGACCTTGAGCAAGTCACCTAACCTTTTGTGTCTCAATTTCCTCATCTGTAAAATAAAGAGGTAGAATCTGATGGTCTCCCCATCAAAGATCCAAAGAAAGAATCAAGGAAAGGTAAAAACTGGAGAAGTTTAATTTTTTCCTGTAAATGTTATAAATAATAATGAGGATGATGGTGGTGATGATAACTAATGTTTCTATAGCATTTTAAGGGTTGTGAAGCACTTTAAGTATAATATCTTAGATGCTATTATTATCACCTCCATTTTATATATGAGAAAACCGAGACTGAGTGACATTAAGTGACTAGCCCAGGGTCACACAGTTGATAAATATCAAAGCCAGGATTCCAACCCAGCTTTCCGAATCCAAGACTCTCTGTCCACTGGGCCATGCTATCTCAAATGAGTCCAGTTAGGGAGCTAGGTTAGGGGCTTGAAATAACTGACTCATGCTAAGTTGGAAGTCCTCCCTCTTGAAACACTGTTCATGGAGCTGCATCCCAATGGTTGGCACTTTTGCTGGTGGGCTGAGCAGTGGGCCTGATGCCAGAGACCCCACAGGCCCAACAGATTTTTGTCTCCTGAGGTAACTTCTCTTTTTTTCTGTGCACCTTGGCATAAGGCCAAGAACCAGATCATTATGTCCTAAGACCTCATCTTCATAAATTTGGTACCAGGATAAAGTTTTGTGGGCTAACTGGCTCACTTTCATCTGTCTGGGTTGCCATGAGATCACATACTTCAACAGTATTTGCTGCTGGAAGGTAGGGAGGATCAGTAAGCCCCCTGGAGCCCCTGACTGATTTGCACACACCCATGCACTCCCTTTAAACCCCACATTCACACCTCCTTTGCCCTCACACCTGCACACTCCAATCTCCCCACAGACAGAAAGATAAAGAGCACCAAGTGGGGGGAGGTAGGCTGGAGAGTGGAGGGACATCCTTAGGGGCAGCTGGGCTTTCGTCCCACCCTACCGCTCAGCACAGCTGTCCTGGCAGCGGAAGACTGTCATCTTCTTGTAGTCAAAGAAGGATAATCCTCGGAGGGCCCGTCTGCTGGGGTTGTCCAAGTAGCAGCCGACGTATTTTGCTGGGGGAAGAAAAAACAGACCCAGCTGAAGATGGAGCTTAGTGGGAAAAGAAAAACCGTGCCAAGAACAATCCCAACATTGATATTGGGAGTGCCCAAAGAGAGATGGATTTGGATGGAAAAAGTGGACCTCGCTTTGACTCTGTTATTTTGAGCTTGAACAACTTTGGGCAGGTCTCTGAACTCCCTGGGCATCAGCCTCCTCATCAGTGATATGAGGAGATTGGATGAGATGAATTCTAAGATTTTTTTCCCATCTCTAAATATAGGCAAGATTGGACAATGGAAAGAGCATTCATTTTGGCATCAAAAGAAATCAAAAGACTTGGGTTCAGATTCTGAATCTATTGTTTTCTAGCTGTGTGACCATGAAAAAATCACCACTTTCCTGGGTCCCAATTCTTCATCTGTCCAGTGAGAGGGTTGGACTCTATGGGCTCTAAGGACCCTTTGAGATGGAAATCTCTGAATCTTTACTTTTACTTTGATGCCACCACCTACATCTGGTTAAGAAGCTCAAGACACAGAAGTGATGGGGTAGGAGTGGCATCTTGGAGAGTGGTTTGATCTCTGTAGGTGGGAGTAGTGGGCTAGAATGGAAAGAAGCTTTAGACTTGAGACTGGAATGAGTGAAGTCCTACCTTGGAGTGTAAGCAGTGGTTAGATGACCATTTGCCAAGTATGTCATCATGGGAATTCCTTTGGCGTTTGACTATATCATTCTCTTTCTCAGCAAACCCCAGGGGCTTCCTATTATCTGTAGGATCAACTCTATAAACTCCTGTGTTTGGCATTTAAAGCTTTTCATGACTTGGCCTACCTTTCCAGCCTTATTATACAGCATTATTATTATACATTATATTATACTATACTAGACTCTTATGCCATATCATATTGTACTACACTGTTATGTTATGTTACATCTCCTTCACATTCCTACAGTCAAATCAAACCAGCTTTCTCCTCTTACTCATTTATGACAGCCCATTTCCAGTCCTTTTGCCTTTGCCCAAGGAGTCCTCAATGCCTAGAATGCACTCCCTCTTCACCTCTGCTTCTTAGGATCCAAGTTTTCTTTAAGACTCAGTTCAAGTCAGGGCAGCTAGATGGCACAGTACAAAGAGCACCAGGCCTAGAGTCAGGAGGACCAGGATTCAAATCTAGCCTTAGATACTTTCTAACTATATGACCCTGGGCAAGTCATGTATCCCCATTTGCCTCACCCTCACTCTTCTGTCTTAGAGCTATTATTAAATACAGAAAGTAAGGGTTTGAAAAAAGATTTAATTCAAGCCCCATGCCTCATGAGTCCATTCTAGATCCCCACAAATCAGGGGTTCTTAACCTGGGGTTCTTGAACTTGTTTATATATATATGATATATATATATATGAAAATAAAATAAATATATAAGTATTTTAATATAATATATTTTGTATAGACAGATTTTGCGAGCAGGTTGGTAGCACAGTGGATAGAACTTCAAGCTAGAGTTGGGAGGACATGGGTTCAAATTTGGCCTTAGACACTTATTAGCTGAATGACCTTGAGCAAGGTATTTCACCCTGTTTGCCTCAGTTTCCTCATCTATAAAATAAGCAAGAGAAGGAAAAGGCAAGCTATTCCAGGATTGTTGCTAAGAAAATCTCAAACAGGGTCACAAAGAATCATATATGACTGACCAAAAACAATAACAGTTTCCCCCTTTGTAAAATGCAGTTCATAATACCAGTAGCCCTTACCCCCAGGGCCATTATGAGGTTTCTGAGATAGAACAGATTGGAAATTTCTTTTTGGATTTTAAAGTATCATAGTGTTGGTTCCCAGAAATGTTTCTGGGACCATGATGAACACACAACTGCTATTATTTTTCTGCAATCGTACTCTTATTTAACATTTATGTACAAGCAGGGCCCATTTCCCCCATCTCTTGGTCTGATTTTACATTCCTAACTGGCTTTCTTTCCCCTTTCTCTCTGATCTTCAGGGGAAAGACACATCTAGACCATCATTCTTTGCAGGTTCACAGGCAAAACCCCCACATGGGCTGTTCCCTTCCTTTCATCCCCTTCATCATGGCCCATTGTCTTTCAGGAATCACTCCAGACAGGAACATCAAAGGATGCTTGACTGGCAGTCCTGTTCTTCCCAGGGTGCCAGAGACAGACACATTCTGAAACTATTAACCCAGCAGATTCAAAATAGTTTGGAGAGGAGAGATTTTCTATCCTCCTGAGCCATCACTGTGGCTCTCCTGTGCTAGACCTGCTCCTATTTAGGACCAACTCTCCAGCATCACTTTTTCACCCTTGATCTTTTAAACAGTCGGTTTGCAAGAATTGAGAACTCAGAAAGAACTGGAATTCTAACAGAACAGTGAAAGTCAGAGCTGGGAGGGGCCTCAGAACAGCAAATATCAGGGCTGGGAGGGCTTTTAGAACGGGAGATGTGGGATTAGAGGGGGAGGGGTCTTAGAAGACCAGAGCTGAAAGAATACCATGGTTGGAAGGGGTCTTCAAACAGGGTTGGGAGGTGACTTAGAATAGATGTCAGAGGCAGGAAGGACCTTGAAATAAGGAATGCCAAAAGTGGGAGGGTCTTTAGAATATAGAATTTTGAAAGTGTCTGTTTCAGATAGTCACGTGGTCAATAAATCTGATAACTATAGCATTTCCTCTTCAAGCCCAGTATAGCATAAAAAGGCAGCCCCAAACTATGAACTCTGGGCAAAACATCCTGCCAGGAAAACCAGCTCAAGCTCAGGTGTATTGACTGGAAACCCACAGTAACATACATATTGAGGAGACTAGGAGAAGCAGAAGAACGGGAAAGGGTTTGAGAAGCTGAGAAATGCCCAGGTTGAGGAGGATCCAAGGATAATGGAAACCCTAAGCAAAGGCCAGACTGGGGAGGTCCACAATAGTGCCTTTACTAGAATAGCCAAGGACAGAGACCTGACTGGGGTCATTGACGTCTGCTAGTTCTCTGAGCACAGGGGTATCAAGGGAGATGGAATCCAGTGTCAAGAGCCAGGAAAATTGAGGTAAGGAAGTAACAGGACTTGATCACCTATCTAAAAGTGCAGGAAAGAACACTGTGGTATAATCGAACGTAATGGACTTCTCCATTAGGGGCGGTGTAATGTCCCTGAACAACTTTCAGGGATCCAGGAGAAAAAAAACACCATTCATAAGCAAAGGATAAACTATGGGAGTGGAAACACCGAGAAAAAGCAACTGCCTGAATACAGAGGTTGAGGGGACATGACAGAGGATAGACTCTAAATGAACACTCTAATGCAAATACTATCAACAAAGCAATGGGTTCAAATCAAGAAAACATCTAATGCCCAGTGGACTTACGCGTCGGCTATGGGGGGTGGGGGGGAGGAAAAGAAAATGATCTATGTCTTTAACGAATAATGCTTGGAAATGATCAAATAAAATATATTTAAAAAAAAAGTGCAGGAAAGAAAAGAGCCTGGCCCCCAAACCCAAATCAGGAATGGAGGTTGGAGATATGGCCAAGCCGAAGAAAACAACAAATACTATAAAGCATCATCATAGTTTCAGAGACACTCGGACCGTAAACTAGAATAGAGCAATTCCACAGCAGCTATCAACCAGAGCTCCACCAGAAAAAAAAATGGTGTGGCCACAAAGACTATAAGCCTGTAACAAATGAAGCAAGTGATAAAAATAAAAAAATAAATAATGATTGGGAAAAACAAGAGGAAAATATGACATATCCATGATGAAGAAAAACTTGGCCAGGCAAGACAGTTAAGGGGAGATAATTTAATAATCATCAAACTTCCTGAAAACCATGTCAGAAGAAAATGCTTGAATATATTCTCTTTCAAGAAATAGGGCTCTGATAAAGATCTAATTTTTCAGTCAATTTAAGTCAAATTTATAAGAAACCAAGTCATTCCCTAATTGACAAATGGTCAAGGGATATGAATAGGTAGTTTTCAGATGAGGAAATAAAAACTATCAATAATCATATGTTCTAAATTCCTCCTGATTAGAGAAATGCAAATCAAAGCAACTCTGAGGTACCACCTTACACATTGCAGATTGGCCAATATGATAGTAAAGGAAAATAATAAATGTGGAAGGGATGTGGCAAAATTGGGACACCAATGCATTGATGGTGGAATTGTGAATTGATCCAACCATTCTGGAATTATGCCCAAAGGGCTTAAAAGAATGCCTGCCCTTTGATCCATTAATACCACTACTAGGTTTGTATCCCAAAAGACATTTAAAAAAATGGGGATGGATCTGTTTGTACAAAAATATTTATAGCTGTGCTTTTTGTGGTGGCAAAAAATTTGAAAATGAAAGGTTGTCCTTTGATTGGGGAATGGCTAAACAAATTGTGGTATATGATGGTGATGGAATACTATTATACTATAAGGAATGATGAACAGGATGATTTCTGAAAAATCTGGAAAGACCTACCTGAACTGATGTGGAGTGAAATAAGCAGAACCAGGAGAATATTATACACAGAAAATGAAACATTGTGGGACAATCAAAAGTAATAGACTATGCTACTACTAGCAATGTATTGAACATTTCTGAGAGACTTATGAAAAAGAATGCTATCTCCAGCTAGAGAAAGAACTGTTGGAGTAGAAATGTAGAAGAAAACATGATTTATCACTTGTTTATACGGACATATGATTTAGGGTTTGGGTTTTAAAAGATTACTCTATTACAAAAATGAATAATATGGAAATAGGTTTTGAGTGATAATACATGTATAACCCAAGGAATTGCTTGTCATGTGCTGAAGGGGGGAGGAAAGAGGGGAGGGAGAGAATACGAATCATCTAACCATGGAAAAATGAAAAAAAAATTAATAGGAAATACTTGCATTTATTAAAACCAAAGAGAAAATACAAAGATTCCATAGATTACTTTCTGAAAGTTCAAAATGAAAACTCCCAGGAATGTCATAGACAAAATTCAGTTTCCAGGTCAAAGAAAAATATGTCAAGCAAGGAGAAATACAGAATTTAAGTTCCAAGGAATCACAGTCAGGATCACTCAAGATTTAAGAGTAATTACTTTAATGTAGAGGAAATCTCAGACTATAATATTCCAAAGACAGAAAAATAAAGTTTGAATAACTTACCTATAAGACTATATAGAGGAAAGTGGGTATTTAATGTAACAGAAGGCTTTTAAGCATTCCCAATAAAAAAGACAAGAATTGAATAGATATTTTGAATTGTGAACATATGAGAGAAGAAAAATCTTAGCAAGATAAATATATTCAAGTAACATATTTGGGGGCTAAATTGTAATGAACATACATCTCAAAAGTAGAAGGAGACACTAGCATCTTTTCAAAAGTATAATGTCTTCAAGGACCACAAAAGGTAATAAATGAAACAAACAATGGAATTAGGTGTGATTTTCTTCTGTTCAGATGGTTTTAAGAGAGGAAGAAAAAAGGAGGAAAAAAGGAATACATTAGGGAATGTACGGGGAAGAAGGGAGGTAGAACATCCTATATCCAGAAGATGAATATCCAAACGTGAAAAAAAGAACAAGCATCACATGAACCTCATTCTTATCTGAAACAGACAAATGAGGTATCAGTGCATGCTATCTCTTATGCACCCAAAATTTGCTGTGATAATTTATTAAATTCAATAGGGAAAAGGGCAAGGATAGAAAAAGGAGAATCAGACACTTAAAAGAAAGGGTAAGTTTGTGTAAGGAACAAATGCAAAATGGAAAGAGATCTTTTCAATTGTAGATCACTAGTGCTGATCACATCCCTTTTCTTTCATCACCCTCTTCTTTGTAAGAAGGAAACATATAAAAGGAAATGATGGAAGTAAATACACAATTAACAATCATAACCATGAATGTGAAAGAGATGAACTAAAAAAAAAATAGATGATGGCAAAATGGATTAGAAATCAAAATCCAACAAGATGGTGTTTACAGGAAACATCCTTGAAACAAAAAGACTCACAGAGTTAAGATAAAAGGCTGGAACAGAATTTATTATGCTTCAGATGAACTAAAGCTTAAAAAGGACTAACTAGCTTGATATCAAACAACTGAACAATAAAAATAGACAGTTAAAAGATATAAACAGGGAAATTACATTATACTAAAAGGCAACATAGACCAAAGAATAATATCAATACTCTCATTGTGCTGGGATGTTCTAGTGCTCAATTATCAGTTCTTTGGGGAGGGGGGGAAGCATACATGATACACTTTTAAGTTTAATGTGCATTTTTTAATCACCTTTGAAAACCTAGAAATCAACAAAACAATAAATTGAGCGCAGATTTGTAACATTTGTTGATTTCTGAGGTATTAAAAACTCACATTAAAAATGAACAATCATCTCTCCCAAGAAAGTTCCAGCAAACATGAAAAATAAGTACAGAATGACACAACATCTAATTACTTAAGGCGATTAATGAAATGCCAGGGAGGAATAGATATCAAATCTACAATAGTTGGAGACTTCCACATAGACCTCTCAGATAGACAAATCTAACAAAAAAAGAAAGACAAAAAAGCCTTATAGGACTTTAGGAAAGTTAGATATGATAGCTACCTGGCTATTCTGAATGGAAATCAAAAGTTACATACACATTTTTCAACTGGTTAGGACACGTTGTAAAACTGGCCAAGTACTAGGGTACAAAAACCTCATTAACAAATGCAGAAATATAAACATACCTTTATTGGACAGAACACAGTAAAATGTAACTAATAAAAGAGCAGTTGAAGAAATGTTTTAAATTTATATGAAGACCAAGTTATTTAACACTAACGAGTTGATGTCAACAAACAAATCATAAAGATAGTTTCATCAAAGAAAATGACAACACTGAAACAATATACCAAAAGTTTTGGGATCCAGCTAAATCAATCCTCAGGGGAAAATTTATACTGCTAAACACTTTTTAACATAAAAGGGATCAATGAATTGGGCACACAACAACAACAAAGAAATAAAAACGTAAATAACCACAAATAACCAACTAGCCACAAAAAAAGAAACTTTGAAAATCAGAGGCTAATAAAATTGAAACAAAAATATTAAAGTCATAAAAGTAGGAGCTGCTTTTAAAAACTTACAAAATAGACAAACCATTAGCTAATCTGCCTTTTTTAAAAGGAAGAAAAACTAAATTACCAATATCAAACCTCAAAAAGGATTCAAAACAAATGAAGAGGAAATAAAGGAAATTACTAGAAATTATTTTGCCCAATGATATGCCAGCAACATCAATAAGTTTAACAAAATGGCTGAATATTTACACAAATATAAAGTACCCATATTGAGAGAACAAGAAACACAGAACTGAAACAACACAGTCTTAGAAAAACAAATAGAACAAACCATAAATGATATCCTAATGGAAGGAAAAACCCTGGAACAGATGGATTTACAAGTGAATTCTAATAGACATTTTAAGAACAATTAATTCCAATAATACGTACATTGTTTACACAAAAAAGACAAAGAAAATTTAACTAAATGACTGATCTTAATAGCTAAACCACAGAAGATCAGAAAGAAAGCAGCACACCAATTAGCCACAAGAACTCCAATTTACCACAAAAGTACTGATGCAATAACATTGAATAAAATACTAGCAAAAAGGCAAAAGCAACATATTTAAAAGATTATATATTATGATCAGGTTGATTTTACACTAGAAATGCAGGTTTGGTTCAACATTAGGAAAACTATGCACAGGAGATCACATGAATAAGCCAAAAAAAAATCACATGTAGAAAAATATTTTGGGACAATAGAATTCTCATTTCTGTGAAAATATAATTCTCATTTCTGGTAAAGATATCAAAAGTCCTTGGAATAAGTAAATCTTTCCTAAATATAATGAATAGTATCTAACTAAAACAACAACTAGCATTATTTGTAACAGAAAAACATTTAAGATCTTTCCAAAAAGATGAATGAGGCAAATATGTTCATTATTTTATATAGTTTTAGAAATGCTAGTTATAGCAGTAAGTAAAGAAAAAAAATTGAGAGCATAGGAATAGACAAAGAAATAAAACTATTAGTTCTTGTAGATGACATAGTATACATTGAGTACCATAGAGATAAAGCTAAAAATTAACTGAAATAGTTATTAACTCCATCAAAGTAACAGATATAAAATAAAGCCACACAAATCATTAACCTTTGCCTATTGCTTTTGAATTAATACTTAAACAAAAGGCAAAGGTATAAAAAATAAATTACTCTAGTATGTATAAAATATTTGACAGTCTACTCATTAATATAACATGAATAGGAAATAGATGAATGTCTATTGTCTATAGAAATAAAAGCAAACTTAAATTACTGAATACAGATTAATTGCTCAAGGTTGAGCCAACTAATGTAATAAAAATGACTGTTCCACTATCTAACTTCACTTCTTTATCCAGTACTATAAATCAATCTACTAAAAGTTTACTTTATAGAGAAAAAAATAATAAGATTCATAGAGAAATTTAAAATGCAAAATTTCAAGAAAAACAATATAGAAGGGAGTGAGAAGGATGGAGAAGGCCCTTGAAGTAACAAATGTCAAATTATATTATAAAGCAATAATCATCAAAAGGGGCTAGATTAGTTATACAAAGTTTAGAAATGAAAGGACATGATAGTATAAAGTCTGATACATCTAAAGACCTCCAGCTGCTGAAATTAAGATTCTGTTTGAAAAAAGCTGGGAAAAGTGAAAAGCAGTCTGTTAGAAATTAGATTGAGACCAGCATCTTACACCACATACCTTAATAAGTTCCAAATGAATACATGACTAGATATACATAGTCACAGCACAGAGGAATAAAGGAGTTGATAACCTTTTGCATTAATGGATAGAAGAAGAGTTCTGAACCAAAATGAGGCGAAAGTAGGTTCATAACAGATAAAATGAAAATTCTTGATTACATAAAATCAAAAATATTTTGCACAAATAAAATCAATGCAGCTAAAATTGTAAGGGAAATGATTAAATAGGAAAAATCTTTGAGGCAAATTTCTTGAAGAATTTCTGATATAAGGATATGACCATTCTTAAAAGAACATAGTTCTCAGTAGTGTGAAGATTAAATTTAACTCTCCCCTGATTATAATAATGAAATTAATTAACTCTCCCCTGATTGTGAAGATTAAATTGTAACACCCTGACTATTTTTAGAACTCCCTACTTAAAGTTGAAAATGGAGATCTGACCATTTTTAGATCTAATTACCAAAAGTGTAAACATCCCACTTAATCATTGCGTTGGAGGTCTGTGACCCATGTGTGTGATAGTGGGTGATTAATCAGAATTGACTGACTGCCTTCTGGGCAATCCTAGAGCAGAGCATTAACTGTGATTGATAGATGTAAAACTAGGGGAAGACACAGGAAGTGATGCAAGAAAAAATGTCTTTAAAAGGAAGTGACAGCTTCCTGAAGGAATTCAATTCTTCATGCTTTTGAGTTGAGGCTGATGAAGAGGGGCAGAAGAATCTGCTGACTGGACCTGAGACCCTTTTCCTGATTGGATTGACACATGGTGAGTGAAAGCTGACTCTTAACTGCTGTTTTTTCTCTGAAGAGACTGGTCTCAGGAAAGACCTATCCTCTTGAGAAACTTCCTGAGTCCTCAGCTTTGCTGAGGATAGCTGAAACTAACTCTCCCTGCCTGGGGGCTCGGAGATAAATTACCTAGTGTTTAGGCTAGATATCTTAGCTTATCCTCTCTCTGATTTCTTACTTCTCTCTTTCTATAATTTGTAAATAAATTGTTAATAAATCTCTTTGGAATTAGTTAAATTTCTGGCGACCACACTCTTAAATAATCCAGTCCAACCCTTTTATAAATAACCCCTTTTCCGCCTTACCGAAGAAAATCAAACTATCAACAACCATATGAAAGTAATGCTCCAAATTACACTTATGAGAGAAATGTAAATTAAAGTAACTCCAAATTTCCACCTTACAGCTATCAGAATGGCAAAGATGACAAAAATAGGCAATGACTGTTAGAGGGTAGGTAAAAGAGTGGGATATGGTTAAAACATTCTGAAAAATTAGGTTGAAATTATGCACAAACAGTCACGAAATTGTGAGAATCCTTTGACCCAGCATATATCACTCCTAAGTATATGCCCACTAAGACCACTGGTATACCACCATTTTCCCCCCAAAGAGACAAAAGCATAAAATGCCCCATGTGTACAAAAATATTCACAACAGTATCCTTTTTTGTAATAGTAGGGAAACTGAAGGGATGGCCATCAACTGGGGAATAAGTTAGAGTATATAAATGTATCATAATATTATTGTAGCAAAAGGAATAATGAAAGGAATGGATTCAGAGAAAACTGGCAAGACTTGTGAGAAGTAAAAATGTGTAAAAGCAGGAGAACATGACAACATTGTAAATGTTCTAATGTGATTATCCTAACACCCACATACTGACAAGTCAGATTCTCAAAACAGTCCCTAGACAGCTGATAGTGTAGTGGATAGAGCACTCAGCTTGGAGTCAGGAAAACTTGAGTTCAAATCTAGTCTCACACACCTGCTAACGATGTGACCTTGGGCAAGGCACTTAACCTTTGTTTGACTCAGTTTCCTTGAGTATAAAATGGGGATGATAATAGCATCCACCTCACGAAGGGTTGTTAAGTGACATATTTGTAAAAAAGTGCTTAGCACAATGCCTGGCACATAGTAGGTGCTTTATTAATGCTTATTCCATTTTCCTCCCCAAAGCATGTCTATCATATTCCTTTAAGTGTCTTAAGGTATCCCTGAGAGGGCATCTTTTCTAGTCATTTAGCATACCAGCTCTCATCAATGTATTTCTCAACAGAATTAGCAGTTGAGAATCATTTAGTCACTTAGGCTTTAGTAGTTTTTAGAAAGAGATATTCGCTATGGTCATATAGTTGATATTCCCCTAAAAGTGTGTAAAATACATATACATATAACTATGTACAGAGTCAGGGAAAAGGGTGACTCCTGGCTCCCAGTTGCTTGAAGTCCTTATCTCCTTTTTATGACGTACTCAAGAAGTTCTTCTTGTGCTTGGTATCTGTAGTCTCATTGGGGATCTCTTTGTAAACTATAAATCTACGGCTGATTTCTCTCTGACCATCAGTTAATTCGGGGATGCAAAAAGATAGTCCTGAGAAAATGAATCTTCCAGACATCTGAAATTTGAAAGGTCCTCCTGTAGCAAAAGCAGGGGATGGTGTATGGAAGAAACTGAGGCAAAAGTCAACACGATCTGTTCTTCTCTTTCCCCTCCACCATGACTTTTAGAGGGGAGAGTAGTTGGAATTCATTTGTGTATTTCACTGGTTGGGGGAATCTGGACCTCAGACAGATGCTCCAATAATCTCTGTTCCGCACTGGTCTACTATTTTAAACATCACCAATTTAATTTAAATTAAACTAAATTTAATTTAATTTAAAAATCACCCATTTAAAATCTATTTTAAATTATCACCCACAGAGCAGGATTGTTTTCTCAGATAATCAGAACACTTCGTCAATGCTACTCCAAATCATCCAAGGACATTTAGTATTGATTGAAAGTGATTGGTTGGTTGAGCTCACCTGTTAAGGTGTCAGGCACCTTACTGGTTACTTTAGGAAGAGGGGAAGGGCACTGTGTTTGATTTACTCAGTTTACTCCCCTTCTATAAAGCAAAACAACATTTGAAAGACTGAGGCACTGATCGTGCAATGACCAACCTCGACGCTTTGGCTCTGATGATAAAACATGTTTCTCACTGCTCAAAAGGGTGAAAAAAGGATGAGACAAAAACTTCAGGGCATGGCCAGTGTATGAATTTGCTTTGCTTGGCTATGCTAACTTTTTAAAAGGGAAGCGAGGGAGGAAGAATAAGGGAGTGGGAAGAGAGGGGCATATGCAACGGCAATGCCAAAAAAAGGAAGAAAGAAAAGTGTCAACGAAGCATCTTTTAAAAAATGCACTGAGGAGATCAGAAGGAGATTCAGAAGGCAACACAAATGAATGAGACAGCTTTGAAACTAATTGCTGAATTGAGCATATACATTTAAAAAAAAACAAGCAGTACATAATGAGTCTCGTGGTTTCATATTCAATTCTCTTTTTCTGTTCTTTTAAATATGGAAATATTTGTGTTTGGTGGTGTTTATCAAGTTCTGAAAAAAAGTTTTTTAAAAATGATAAAAAACAAGAGGGGGCAGCTGGGTGGCTCAGTGAGAGTCAGATCCAGAGATGGGAAGTCCTGGGTTCAAATCTAACCTCATATACTTCTTAGCTGTGTGACCCTGGGCAAGTCACTTAACTCCCACTGCCTAGCCCTTACCACTCTTCTGCCTTAGAACCAATACCCAGTATTGATTCTAAGATGGAAGGCAAGGGTTTAAAAATATTATAAAAAGAGGAATCCCCACCCCCCTAAAGAATATCAGTACTAGGAAGGGCCTTGGAGATTAGAAAGAATGTAAGAACTATAAAGAAGACTAAGCACATAAATGACAGAGAATATTGGAACACAGAAATCGGAGTTGGAAAGACCCTTGGGGGTAAAATGTTGGTATTCATAGAGCTCTTAGAAAGCAAAATACAGAAGAAAGCAAAATACAGAAGAAAGCAAAATACAGAATGTTAGGACTTCAAGGGAACTTAGAACATGGAATGTCAGAGCTAGAAGGGACCTTGTTTGTCCATAGATGTTTGCATGTCATTGCTCCCACTAGACTATGCGCTCTTTAAGGGTAGAGCCTGCCTTTGTCTTTCTTTGATATGTTACAGTGCCTGCCATGTTGTTTAGTCGTTTCAGTCACGCCGAACTCTTTGGGGCCCCATTTGGGGTTTTCTTGGCAAAGATACTGAAGTGGTTGGCCATTTCCTTCTCCAACTTGTTTTACAGATGAGGAAACTGAGGCAAACAGGGTTAAGTGATTTGCTTAGAGTCAGTCAGTTAATAAGCTAATAATAATTTTTTTCCATCACAAGACCCCTGTGATGTGACAGTACACATTTGCACATATCTGGGAGACAACAAGCTATGGCCAGGGGAAAGTGTTAGGCCAGTGAACCGGAAGGAAGATAACAGGAGAAAAGGGCCAGACAAGATTAGATACGTTGCTGCTGGTCATTAGCACCAAGCTCTGGCCCAGTGATTGGTAATGAGCTGACCAAAGCTCTGCAGAAACCCTTGCAGACGCTCACACCAAACCTATCCCCATTCTCAGGAGTGAGAGGAATGGCGCCGACCTACAAGTGGACAGAGGGACAGTCCCGGGGACTGAGGCTTCAGAGACATGGCAGTTGTGAATGTCAGTCTGTTCACTCAGTCACAGGGCAAATCAAGTAAACTGTTTAAAATCCTGAAAGATCCAAAGGAACTGGGTTGTAGATTCACTTACTAAGACAGAGGCAGGGGACCTGGGTTCTGAACTGGGCTCAACTATGCTGTGTCTACTGGGAGTCAGTAAACTCATCCATCAGATGAAGGAGTTGGGCTAGAGAATCTCTAATTAGGATCCTTCATTTCTCAAATTTCTTCTAGTATGAGGTGTCTTCCAGCTTTGACATTCACACTTCAACAGCCCCTTCCCACTCTAATGTTTTATGTTCTAAGATCCTTCCAGCTCTGACATTAATTCAATAGGAATAGCTAGCATTGATATAGCAGTTTGAGTTTGCAAGTTCTCATTTGTCTCACAACAACCTTAAGTGGTAGGGGCTATTATTATCCCCATTCTACTGATGAAGAAACTGAGGTAGACAGAGATGTGGACCAGAGTTACATAGCTATTATGTATTTGAGGCAGGATTTCTACATTCTTGGTTCTTTTGTCCCTTCTAGCTCTAACATTCTATGACCTACGGGGCTCCCCAGTTCTGTCCTCTTCTCCATTATCTGTTCTTTGGTATTTCTTAATCTTAATATCTAACTGTGAAAGGGAATTCTTTATTGTCAATCTTGATACCCACTAGACTGAAGACAGGATTAACCCTCCTTTGTCTACTTTTAAATTGAATCAACAAAATATTGAACACCCTACTTAATACTAGGTGAGAAGCTAGCAAGGTACTTATAGAATTCACAAGTCACTTACTTAGAGAGCTCCACCCTTTTAACTCAGTCCCAAACTTGTGAATCCTATGATCAGAGTTGACACCTTCAGAGGATGAGGTGTGAATCCCACACACTGCCCCTGGGTAGTACTAGTCAATTTGGAAACTGTGATTGGCCCCTGTGAAGAGGGGAAGGGACAAGGAGCCACCATAAAAGCAAACCCCAAACTCCCTCAGGGCAGATTGTCTTTGAGAAGATAGTCTGAAGAGATTGTCTTCTGACTGGGGAAGTCTTCTAGGGAGGTTCCCTGTAGACTGCTGCTTGGATTGTGGGCTTGGAGCTCAGCTTCAATTTGGATTCTGACTCCTGGATTACTTTGTTGAGTGAGTGAAAGGCTGACTCCTTTCCTGGTTTCCTAAGAGACTAGCTTCCATCTTGCAGAAGGTCTGCATAGTTACTCACTACCAGTCTTCCTGTTTGAGAGCTAATTAATCTCTGCCTGGATTAAGCATACCTGGAGTAAACATTTAGGTTGCTAGGATAGATAATAACCTCTCTAATCTCTTCACCTGTCTCTACTTTATTGTTTCCTCTCCATTTTGTAAATAAATTTCTGACCCAAAATATAATAAATATTGATGACCACATAATTTCATAAAATTATTGTCTAACCATTAAATTTAACCCTTACATAACAATCTATGTTTCTAAGGCTGCTCTCAATTCTGACCCTTTGCCTCCCAGCTCTAACATTCTATGGTTGCACTGAATTAGAAAAAAGTATGTAGAAAGAGACATGGAGGGAAAGAGCTAGATGACTCAGTGGATTGAGAACCAGGTCCATAAATGAGAGGTCCTGGGTTCAAATTTGACCTCAGATATGTCTTAGCTATGTGATACCAGGCAAGTTATTAACCCCTATTGCCTAGCCTTTACCACTCTTCTGCCTTAGAATAAGGGAGGGAAGGAAAGAAAGAAGGAAGGAAAGGAGGGAGGGAGGAAGGGAGGGAGGG
This sequence comes from Monodelphis domestica, assembly GCF_027887165.1. Lineage (NCBI taxonomy): Eukaryota > Metazoa > Chordata > Mammalia > Didelphimorphia > Didelphidae > Monodelphis > Monodelphis domestica. The sequence continues at coordinate 29,575,107 of NC_077229.1, forward strand.
GGGAAAGAAATGTAATGGTGAAAAAGGGGTTATTTATTATAAAAAAGGTTAGCCTGGATTATTTTAAAATAGGGTCTCCAGGAATTTTAATTTATTCCAAAGAGATTTATTTAAAGTTTACTTACAAAATATAGAAAGAGTGAGTTAGAAAACCAGAGAGAGGATAGGGTAAGATATCTAGCCTAAGCACTAAGTAATTTACTCCCAGCCCCTGGCTCAACTTGGGCAGGGAGAGTTAGTCCTTAGGCCTTGGCAAAGCCAAGGACCTGAGGAAGTCTCTCCTGAGGCTAGTCTCTTCAGAAAATCCAATATGAAAGGAGTCAGCCTTTCACTCACCACATCTGGGGTCCAGTCAGCAGATTCTCCACCAGCCTCCACTCCAAAGAAAGAAAGATCTGTCAGTAGAACCTCTTCAGGAAGTTGTAACTCCCTTTTAAAGACACTTTTCTTTTGTGTCACTTCCTGTGTCTTCCTCCACTTTTTACAAGGACAAATCATATTCTAAAGCCTTGCTTAGGACTGCCCAGGAGGTAGTCAGTCAATTCTGATTTGTCATCCACTATTGCACATGTGGGTCACACACCTCCCACTTAATGATTAAGTGGGATGTTTACACTTTTGGTGATTAGATCTAAAAATAGGCAAGGGTTACAATTTAATTTTCACAATTGGGGGAGAATTAAATTTAATATTCACAGAAGGGAGGAAGGAAGGGAGGGAGGAAGGAAGGGAGGGGGAAAGCAAGGAAGGAAGGAAGGAAGAAAGGAAGGAAGGAAGGAAGGAAGGAAGGAAGGAAGGAAGAAAGGAAGGAAGGAAGGAAGGAAGGAAGGAAGGAAGGAAGGAAGGAAGGAAGGAAGGAAGGAAGGAAGGAAGGAAGGAAGGAAGGAAGGAAGGAAGGAAGGAAGGAAGGAAGGAAGGAAGGAAGGGAGGAAGGGAGGGAGGGAGGGAGGGAGGAAGGAAGGAAGGAAGGAAGGAAGGAAGAAAGGAAGGAAGGAAGGAAGGAAGGAAGGAAGGAAGGAAGGAAGGAAGGAAGGAAGGAAGGGAGGGAGGAAGGAAGATGGATGGAGGTCTTAAAAGGGGAAGAGAACATTTATTATTGAGTTGCACTTTACAGATATAAATGCCAAGTTACCCATGCCAAAGACCATGGGAAGAGACTTAGAGCAGAGAATGCCAGGGCTGAAAGGGGCCTTAGAACTGGGAATGTAAGAGCTGAAATGGTCCCTGTAGATCATCAATCTAACTCATTAACTTACATAAGAGGACACTGAGGTCCAGAGACTAAGTCACACATTGAGTTAGTGACTATGCCAGCATCAGAACTTTGGGGTCTTGTGTCCCAGCTCATTGTCCTTCCCTTATGCCATTCTGCTCCCTTCATAGGTACCTCTCTGAAAGAGGAATTCTTCTCAAAGATGAAGAAAGCAGCATAATGAAGTATTAAGACATCTAGATTTGGAATCAGAAGACCTGTATTAAATTCCAGCCCATTGCCTTATGACTACCAGTCTTTGGGCCTCTGTTTCTTCCTCTGTACAATTAGAATGCTGAATGGGATGATTTCCAAGATCCCTTCTAACTCTTAATCCCATGGAATCTCTCTAATTAATTCTTTCAGCTATTGATCTATCAGACCTGGGTGAAGTCATCTCTACCAGCTTAATGCTTCTTCCTAATTAAGACTTTCTCTTTCTGGAGGGTAGAGAAGGAAAAGGGAATGATTGAGAGAAATGTCAGCCCAATCCCTATACCCACTCCATAGTCATAGCTCATTGCTTCCAATTATTTTCAGCATAACTTGGCATTCACACCATGCTGATCAGGCTTCGGGTCAGCTCATCTTGTCCATGATAAATCCAACTGATATGAGACCTCTCTAGTAATTTTCTCAGTGTCAGTGACTGATGTGTGTTCTCTCCAGAATGAAACTCTTGACATATGTGGACTGCAACACATCTGAATGGCATCTGGGCAATGTGGGAAATAGAGAAGGAGAGAGACTTAACTAGAAGTAAAGCAGGAGCCCAATTAGGACCAGACACTGCCTAGTAACCAAAGCCCAGATTCCAATGGAATGGATGGCCTGCCTGCCTCAGAATATATTCAGGGTGCCATTTTGGAAGAAGGATATTAATTGGTTGGACAGAGTCCAGAGGAGGGTAACCCAGATAGGGAAGGTTCTCGATTCCATGATGTATAAAGATTGATCAAAGGAATTAGACACATCTTATAGGTAGAGAGGGCAGGCAGTTAGGTGGCACAGTGGATTAGAGTACCCAGCATGGAGTTAGGAGGACCTGAGTTCAAATTCAACCTTATATCCTTACTAGCTGTGTGGCTCTGGGCAGGCCACTTAACCCTGTTTGCTTCAGTTTTTAGAGCTGGAAAAGGAAATGGCAAACCATTCCAGTATATTTGCCAAGAAAACCCCAAATGGGGTCATAAAGAGTCAGGCATGTCTCAAAGGACTAAACAAGAGGAGGCAAGACAAAAACTTGCCATAGTCAAGAGTGGGTTCAAGGTGAGAACAGCTAGGTGTTGTACATTGAGAGTCAATGTTGGAGATGGGAGGTCCTGGGTTCAAATTTGATCACAGACATTTCCTTGCAGTGTTACCCTGGGAATCACTTAACCCTCATTGCCTAGCCAGTGTCATTCTTCTGCCTTAGAACCAATACATAGTATTGATCCTGAGATGGAAGGTAAAACTTAAAAAAAAAAAGAGTGGGTCCAAGGTCAAGAAACTAAAGACCAGCATGGTGAGGAAGAATAAGTGGGTCTCTGAGGACAGACAAACCAAGGTCAACAGTGCAGAAGGAGAAGTCATTCAACGATAGAGCCTTTGTGAGCTGGAAGGCCCCTGGGGTTGTAAAAGTAAAGCTGGAAAGAATCTCAGATCATTGAGTGCAATATCCTCCCTTGATGATGAAACTGAAGCAGAGAGGTTAGGTGACTTCACCAAGGTCACGTAGGTAGTAAGTGTCAGAGGCAGAGTTTGAACTGAGTTCTTCTGACTACAAAATCCGTGATATTTTTTCTATTATGATCTGCTGCCTGTCTGACTTTTAAGATCTCAGTTAATTAGGACAGAGAAAATTGCTGCATCTGAATGAGTGAAGTCATTGTTAGTGCAGGCAAGGTCTTCGCATTTCATAGGATCTGAAGTGAGAAGGAATCATTCAGTCCTGCTTTTCCATTTTACAAAGGAGGAAACTGAGACTTCATGAGGGGAAAGCAGCTTTCCCAGTTCAGGGAACTGGTAAATATCAGCAATATTTATATGGCATAGCTGAAGCAAGTGGGGTCTAAAGACACAAAGTGAGCCCCTCACATTTTTGGACGTGTTTCTGTCCATGACCTGTCTGTCCCGTGAGTCAGGAGACTTGGGACCGAATTCAGTTTTTGTCCCGTGTGATCTCAGGAAAAGCTGCAATTTGGGGATGTAAGTCCCTATATTGCTCTCTAGGGTGGCTAAGAAGACCATTGAGGAAATGGGCATAAAAGAGCTTTGAACATTGTAAAGCAGTATAGATAGCAACATAAATATTGTTTGAAGAATATGTATAACTGGGCGAGTACAGCTCAGGCTGAATTGGCAGCAGGTGGAGTGCAGGGGCCATGATGGCACAAAAACAGATGGGTGGGCAGGAGCGCAGGCTTGACAAATACATCTATTCTACCTTCAAAATATTTGAGAATTCTATCTCTTTGTGGTCAGCCAAAAATGTAAAGATTAAAATTAATATTCAATAACTAAATATTATATTTTATAAAGTTTTATTAATAATAATTCATCCAAAGAACTGCCTGGACTCAGCTGGGTCACAGGTCAAAGAGAGAGAGAGGGAGGAGTTATAGCCACGTAAATACAATCACGCAAGCATGCAGGAAAAGGGAATTTTGAGAAATACTAGGGACTTCTGGGAAATGAAATTCAAAGGTATAAAATCTCCATTTATATAGCATACATATATGTCTGCTTATTTTTGGTCAAATGATGCCTTCTCTAGTGTAGAGGGGAGAAAAGGAGGGAGATACCTGGGGACTTTACTGTAACAATAAACTTCTTAATTTAAAAAAAAGAAAGAAAGAAAACTGTAAAGCAGTAAATAGATGGATGGTGTGTCATTCCTCTGCTCAGTAAACTTCCATAGCTCCCCATGGACTCTGTGATGTAATACAACCTTCCTGTTTAGTATTTAATGCCCTTCAATAGCCTGCCTCTAATCTATCTTTCCAGATGTTCTATATTAGTTTCACATTTCTCCCTTTCATGCACTCCCTTTCATCCAGCCAAATTGTCCTTATGTCCTTTGCACACATCATTCTACTTCCCCCCTCCTGCAGGCTGTTACCCATGCCTGGAATGCACTCTATCCCTGAGACATCACCTCTAGGATTACAAACTTCCCTTTAAGGCTCAGTCCAAGATTTGAATCTCCCAAGTTTTCAATGCTTTTCTCCTCCCCACTAAATTATCTTGTATTCGAATTAGGATATATTGTTCCTCTTTTCTTGACCTCCTCCCAGTGGCAAGTAAGGTTACATTCCATTTTTGTTTTTCGCATTTCCAGAACCTAGCACCATGCCTGGCATATAATAGATGTCTAATAAATGTTTCTTCAATGAAATGGAATTGAATATTTGCTCAGTTTCACTATTTGCATGCCTCAATTTGCCCTCTTGCAAAACTCATTCTAGTTGCTTGGACTTCCTCAGTCCTCAGGGGAGGTGGTGAGATTTCTTGATTTCTAAGAGGAAAAATAATTCAGGCAAAGGCTGTCCTTCCTTCTACGACTTGCAGTGGATGGGAAAAGCTCCATTTTCCTCTACTTGATCCAAGCCTCCTGCTTCAGCCCTGCTCCAATGGAATTCCTAAGGGCTGTGACCTCTGGCTTGGGGTCTTGCCCCGGTGCCATTTTTCTGACTGTCAGTAATGCCATGGCTTCCTCTGAGAGAATGGCTCAGCTTTCCACTGGGGGCCCATGCTGTTTCATTGCTGGGTGGGTAGAGAGCATGACGGAGGAATTTCTCCAGGCTGGAATGGTTTGTGGAGCAGACAGCATCTTCCTGGGTCTCCTTCATCCTGACTCCCTGCCGTGCTCAGCCCAACCCCAGGCGCCTCTCCTGCAGAGGACCCCATCCTCTCTGGCACCCTGGCATCTGAAGTACTCCCCAGTTAAAGGCTGCTGAAGGCTATTAGGCAGATCCTGCTCCCTCCTGGGGGTAGTGAACATGGGGCAAACACCAAATGCAGACAGCATCGAGTCAGAAATTCCTCTCATTATGACTCACGTTAATTGAATATGTTGGTTTTGGTTGCTGAGCTCTGAATAAGTTCATCACGGACAGATTGGATTGATGCCTCCTTGATTTTACAGGCAGCCCACTATGCGGGCTTGGGCTGAGTTTCCGATTTCCTTTTCTCTTTTATCTCTTCCTTCTCTTGAGGTAGTGTAGCCTGATGGGTAGAATGCTGGACTTGAGGTCAGGAGAACTCATGGAATTTGAAAGTTGGCAGGGACCTCAGTATCTACCTCTTCCAAATCAGACCCCAAAGGAATCTCTGCTCTAAAATCTCCCAATGAGGGAGGGTCCAGACTCCCAAGGTTGGGAGAGCTCTCACTATCTCCCCAGGTAGTTCCCTCATGGGGAAGAACTTTTCCCTAACATCAGATCTAAATTTGCTTCTCTATGTTGGAACCATTGCATCTAGTCTTACTCTTTAATGCCTCTCCAAACACATTGCAATTTGTTTTTGTTTTTGTTTATTGTCACACCTGACTCTTCATAACCCAGATTTCTTCACCGAGATACTGGAGTGGTTTGCCATTTTCTTCTCCAGCTCACTTTCCAGATGAGGAAACAGAGGCCAACAGGGTTAAAGTAACTTGCCCAGAGTCACCAAAGTAGAAAGTGTCTGAGGTCAGATTTGAACCCAGGAAGATAAGTTTTCCTGTCGATCTTCTTAACCCTATTTGGGTTTTCTTGGCAAAGATCCTAGAGTGGTTTGCCATTTCCTTCTCCAACTCATTGTATAGATAAAGAAACAAGAGGCAAATAGCGTTAAGTGACTTACCCCGAGTCACATAGATAACTAGTGTCTGAGGCTGGATTTGAACTCAGGAGATGGATCTTCCTGCCTCCAGTTTGGCATTCTGTACACTATGGCACCTCCTAGCTGCTTGTTCCACAGGACAGCCCAAATAACTCCACATCCTACCAACTATTTAAATTTACTGAAGAAGCCACTGAGGATGACAGAAAAGAAATAATATGGCAGAGATCATTCAGTGGGGAATGTAGAGCCAAGATTCCAATATTCCATCCCAAGACTCGTGACCCTCTGTGCTTTGCCTCTCACTCATGGGAAGGAGTAGTTCCAATGCGTAAGCAGCCACACACCCACCATCTAGAACATTGCCCTTCCTGCTGCCCAGGCTGGAGTCAGAAAGACAATTTCCCTTCCGAATGAACTTGGCCTTCTTGCCTAAAAACCAGGCATTTCCAAAGGGGGTCAGCCAGAGCCATCCAGACGCCAACCCAGCTCAGAGTTATGCAGACAGTGGGAGCGAATGTGGGACTTGCCCTTGACCTGTAGTTACTCATCTCTTCCTTCATCATCCACCCAACCTCCCTCATTAAGAGTTAGAAGCCATTTTCCTGGAGGTTAATAGCAGTGGACATGGTACATATGGTTGGGAAGGAGCACTCAGGAGGTTTTTTTGCAGTGACTGACAGTTTATTCTCACTAACCATCTGGTTGAGATTCGAGAAATGTCAATTCTAATTAATCTAATGAATTGCAGCCATTAATACTGTTCTCCAGTGGGCGCTCTGGGCGTATCTGAGTGGGACAAGATGGGACACAGCTGAGTTCTATGATGGGAGAGGGACCTGGGAACTAGAGTTTTGGTCTCTGGCACCAAGTCTATGGTCACTGGCCTGGAAGAAGCTGGCACCTTCTCTTAAGCTCAGGTTAGCCTAAAGTGCTGATGCCAAGTTCATGGGTTTGGTCTCTGGGCAGCCCAACAAATATGACTCTGTTCCAGAGTTTGTTAGGGGTAAAATTTGGGGTTGAGACTGAATATATTATTTAGGGGTCCCCAGGGATTTAAATTCTAAATCCCAATGAAATACTCAAGTCAGAATGGGATTTTTATGGTGGTTTATTTACAATAGAAGGAAGAAATCAAGAAGAAGGAGAAAGAGTTGGGTAAAGATCTACTCTGGCCTGGCCTGAGCCAAGGGGAGTTCAGAGGCCCAGGAGCCTTCCCAGAAGATTAAATCTAACTTGGCATCCAGTTAGGAGGCCCCCTTAGAGGCTGGAACCTTCAGAAGGATCAAGGGAAAGGGAAGTCATCCTTAACACTCACCATGTGGTCACCTAAGGGAAGCAGTCCCACCTAGACCCATGCTTCAGAGCTCCTCCAAGTCAAATTCCACCGCCCAAATCCACAAAAGCTGCAAAGCCACAAAAGTCCCCCTCACAGGAAGTCACACAAAATATAAAGGCCATTCTTTACATCACTTCCTGCATCTCATATGTACCAATGGTGGCTTAAACTTGGCTTAGGACAGCCCAGGGGGTCAGTCAGTTGTTTCTGATTTGTCACTTGCTAGCACACGCAGGTCACAGACCTCCCTCCCCTACAGTTAATCCTTAAGGAGGGGTGTATACATTCCTGGTTGCTAGAATTCTAAAGTAAATCTAAACATTCACAATCCCCCCTGATGATGATTGGGAGACTAGTCTCCCCAATTGATCACTAAACATAATCATCTTGTACTTCTAAAATCTTATAACTACAGGTACATACAAAATTTCACCTTCTAAGAGGAAACTAAAATAGTTAGAGATGAGAGGGAAATAGAAGAGAGAGACCGCAAAACCAATGTTTTGCTGGAATTTGACTTGGAGAAGCTCTGAAGCCTTTTCCCTTTACTTAGAATTTTTACACTTAAGATTTTTGAAGTTTTTGATTTCTCTTGCTAATTGATTCATATACCTCATAACTCAGTCATGCATTCCTAAGTGATCCCTATGTTTTTCAATTACCCTCTTCAGGGGGGAATGTATTATTATTCCAAATTGCAAAGTTTAAATTCTTTTTGAGAATAATTTTAGGATAAACACACTACCTCTCTGAATCCAGAAAGTGAACTGTTTGGAGAAGGAACCATTAAGATGCCTTCACAGACCACACGCTGAACCAGAAGATCCAGAGTGAACTTTGGGATGTGGTGATTTGAACTGTGTGGGGTTGAATGCATTTGTTTTGTATGTATATTCTTGTGCCGAAAGGGGACTGCCCCCTAACTGGTTTTTTGTCAATGTGCCTAGCAATCATGGTTTTTGATCTCTTTTCCTTTTATTGCCAAATTATTGTAATTTCAAAGTTGGTTATATTTACAAGATCCATTGGAGAGACCAGTCTTCCACAGATTTTAGGGGGGAATGTATAATTGAAGATCTGTTACCCTAAAAAAGAACTACATTTCCCAGGATCCCACTGACTTACTTCCTGAGAGATAGGGGATATTAGGCAGGGATGTGGAAGGTCCTACCTCTTTACTTTCAATCCCAAGCTTGGTGGTAGCAAGGCGGGTGTTTGAACTGGTTGATCAGCCATGGGCACATGGTTTTTATTTTGTGTCCTCTTTATTCCTTGATTTCTAATGATCTTTAATAACCCCCCTAAACTATAAAATTTTTATTATTAGAGATAAATTTAATTTTTACAAGTTATAGGTTGGATACTTTACCTTGGCTGGCTGGCTCACAGATCTAGGCTGCCCATGGTAAAGGGGACCAGGAGAAAGGAGCAAGGACAGTCCATCTCAACTGCTGGTAGGAGTGGAGCAAAGGGTCTCAGAATGGATTTCTTATTGTCACTGAGTCATCTCCATGGATGAAGTAAGGGTGGTCCATTGACTCAAGGTCCAGGATTTCCAATGGGAAAATGACAACAATGAAATATTCCTGAATTGGCATCATTTCCCCAAACCACTTAGAGAAGGCACTCCAACAGATCTGCTAAAGCCTGATCTCTATTTCATTGAGTTCTATGTAATCATCTTGGAGCAGTAGCCTCCTTCATCTCACACCTAACATGCTATGATGTGTAATGAGACTTTCATAATAATCGTACACTTGTGCCCAGGACATTACAGTATGTGAAATTATTTTCACATCTCTTATGTCACTCAGATTTCAAAACAGGGAAGGGGCCAGAGATTTGGGAGTTGGAAGGAGCCATAGAGATCATCTATTCCTACCTCCATATTTTACAGAGGTGGGAACTGAGTCTAAGAGAAGGGTATTAGGATTATAGATTGGTTTTGTCTTTGTATCCCCAGTACCAGCATGGTGCCTAACACAAGTTGGTAATAATACTAAATACTAGTTCCTAATACTGAAATGACTACTACTACTGCTAACTAGCTGTTTTTTCTTCTCTTTTTTATTTCCAGTTTTAGCACAGTGCTTGGCATAAAGTAGGAACTTAATAAACACTTAGGTGCCTGAGGGCGTATTCTGGTCTTTCATTTAGATTTGGTCTGATCAAAGAGAAGAAAAACAAAGCCAAACAAAAAAACCTCTGTGTCTTGTTGGCATTGGTTTTTCTAGGACTAATGTCTAGAACCTCCGTTGTCGAAGCCCTGGCACTGGCACATAACCAACACTTGGGGAGCTGTTCCATTCCCCCTCTTCCCAGAACCAGAGGACATTTTTTGCATGCCCCACCCCTCAGTCCAGCCACCCAAAGCAAGCACTTTCTCCCTCAACTCTCTACAGTAATGGGGGGAGGGGGGGGTCACTGACAACTTGAATTTGCCCTCTGGGCACTAGAACTGGGAAATGGTTCATCAACCCTGATCTAGAAGTTACAGGGAAGTAGCTTTCATCATTAAAAGAAAGGTCATGGGCAACCTTCTTCCCAGGGCCAACCCTAAGCAAAATCTGGGAAGTGGCAAAGTTGGGCTTTGGTGTGCCTTCCTCCAACTCTCCTTGTTCAACACCATCTTCTCTTTCCCTTACCCTCTCATTGTATACCCTTCTGTCCTTACACTGCCCCAAGGTTCTTTAAGGGTGTTTTGTTTGGGGTGCCATATGTCAGAAGGGTGTGGCAAAGCCAGAGCATTTCCTGAAGAGGACATCCAGTATGTCAAGGGGAATTGCCACTTAGTAAGCACCTACTATGTGCCAGGGACTGGGTTAAAAATGGGATCCAAAGAGAGGCCAAAACCAGTTTTTGCCCTCAAAGAGCTCATGGTCTAATGGGGGAGACAACATACAAACAACTATGTATGAGCAAGTTCCCTCAGAGGGAAGGCATTAAGGACTAGGAAAGCCTTTTTGCAGAAAGTGGAACTTCAGATGAGATATTTAGGAAGCCAAGGAAGCCTGGAAGCAGAGAGGAGAAAGCAGTGCATTCCAGGAATAGAGAACAAACAGGAGACCCATGTCACTAGATTACATATGGAGTACACATAAAAAAAGATTATAGAGGTAGGAATGGGTCAGGTTATGAAGGACTTTGAAAACCAAAAAGAGAATTTTATTTTTTTATCTTGGAGGTAATAGTGGAGGGAGCCACTAGAGGTAATAGGGAGGTGACAAGTAATTTAGGAAGATTAATAGACAGCTGAGTAGAGAATGGATTGGAGTAGGGAGAGACCTGAGGAAGGAAAGTCAATTAGCAGGTGATTTCCATAATCCAGGTATGAGATTTGAGGGCCTGGACCATGGTGAGAGCAGTGAGAGAAGACAGGGAGGGGTCTCTTAAATAGAAGCTATAGAGGGACAAAGAACAGGGCTTGACCATTGACTGGATATGGGGAAAGAGTTGAGGATGACACCTAGATTATGAGCCTTAGTGACAGGAAAGCTGGTTGTAACCTCTACAGCATTAGGAAAGTTGGAGAGAGGGATAAGTTTGGAGAAAAAGAAAATGAACAAGTTTAGTTTGGAACATGTTCAAACTCAACATGTCTGCAGCACATCTAGTTTGAGATGTCCAACAGCAAGTTTCAGATGGCCAACTGGAGATCAGAAGAGACATTAGAGCTGATGAAAGAAATCTGAGAGTCATCTGCATAGAGATAGCATTTTAAATCATGGGAGCTGATGAGATTACCAAGGGAAATAGCTTAGATGGGGAAGACCCAGGAAAGATACCAACAGTTAGCAAGTGTGACTGGGAGGAAGATCTAGCAAAAGAAATGGGAAAGGAATAGTTAATAGGAAAACCAGGAGGGAGCAATGTCTAGACATGAAAGAAAAGGGTATCAAGGAGAGGAGGATGAACAATAGTATCCAAGGTTGCAGAGAGGTCAAAAAGGATTAGAATTAGGAAGAGGCTGTTAGACAGGGCAGTAAGAGCTCATTAGTAACTTTGAAGAGTAAGAAGAGTAATGAGAAAGATGAAGGCATCCAGCTGTAGACAGTCTTCTCCAAGAGTTTAGCCAAAAAGAGAGAGAAGATTTAGGACAAAAGCTAGTGCAAATGGACAGATGAATGAGGATGAATTGCAGATAGGAGAACCACAGGCTGTAGATAGGCTGAAGCGAAGCAATCAATAGACCAGGAGAAACAGAAGATAAGTGAAAGTGAGGATGAGAGAGGGAGCAATCTGAGAGAGAAAGCAGGATGCAATGGGATCCCTTGGCCTTAGTGAAGAGGGCTACCTCTTAATGTGAATAGATGGGGGAGAGAGTTGCAGAAGGTATTGGAGTGGTGTGAAATGAGGAAGGGAGAAGAGGGAGCTCATGGCAAATGGCTCCAGTTTTTTCAGTGAAATATCCTTTGCTGAGATGGTGGGGGAAGGGGAGGCAAGGGAGGTATGAGGAAGGATGAAAAGGTTTGGGAGAGCAGCTGTGATGAAGGGGATGGTAAAGTGTAAAAAGGATTAGGGAGATGTAAAAGGATTGCTTTGTAGGACTGAAGGCCCAATTGAGGTCATGTAACACAAATTTGTAGTGGTCTCAGCACTGTTCCAAGATTTTCTCCAGCTTTGTTTAGCAGCAGGAGTACAAGCAAAAGCAGCAAATGGTGAAAGTAGCCTAAGGCTGATGTTAGGCATGGGCAAGATTCTAGAAAGGATAAGGGGGCAAGGGGTTTGAGAAGAGGACAATGCAGAGTTCAATTGGTTCACCAAGAAGTCAGAAGACGGAGAAGGGGAGAAAACATATCCAGTGCAGGAGAGATGGTTGGAGGTCATGATGAGGTTGAAGAACAGGGTTTGAAGGAAGTGGTAGAATGGTAGAACAAGGCAAAGGAAGTGGTAGGATGACCACAGGCTGTGATCAGAAAAGGGAATTACCAAGTTTACCAACATGGAAGTGGTGCAAGTTGTGAGTGGTGGCAAGATCAAGGCTATGGGCGGAGAGCAGATCATGGGAAATGATTAAACTGAGGAACTGGGAGGTTAGAGTATCTGAAGGAGAATCAATATGGAAGCCCCCTAGTATGAAATAAGGAGAGAAGGAGAGAAAGACTTTGAACCAAGAACTAACTACATGGAGGAAGGAAGAGAGTGTCCGGGAGGTCTGTAGACAATAGCCACAAGGATTTTGATGAGTAGACATGGATTGAGGTGGTAGATACAGCTTGAGTGAACCTCAAAAGACAAGAGATTACTAAACCATAGTGGTAGAGGGAGCATCCGGAAGTGGCAGTAGAGGGCAAGGAGTGTGCCAACTGCCCTACCTTGACCAGTGAATGGAGTGGGCAGCCAGGGAGGCTTTGTCATCAGGAGGGAGCCACACACATCCTTTGATCTTAAAGCAAACCAGTCAACAAGCATTTATTAAACATGTGCTTTGTCCCGGCGCTGTGATGAGCACTGAAGCTACAAAGGAGAAGACATCAAAGTCCTTACCCTCAAGGAGCTCACATTCTAATGGGAAAGATGACCCATGAAGAACTATGAACAACTGAGATATATTTAGGATTAATGGGAGGAAGTCCAGCGTCCCTTCCACAAAGCCATTCTGGCCCTCTCCAAAGAGATCCGTCAAACAGCCTGCACCAAAACCCTAGGGCGGGGTACTTCTCCCCAAGGACATTTATTTCCCTCTTCCGAACAACGGCTGTTAAGTGCCCACAACATCTAAGGCTCTGCCTCTCTCCAGTAGAGAACAAAGGTCAACAATTAAAGGATTTAAAGAGACTTTCCCGAATAAATCCAATAAACTCTCATTTTTACAGATAAGGAAACCGAGCCGTGGAAGAGCTCCATCAGCCCCTTAATCATCAGCAGAGGGAGGATCTGAACTGGGGTTTTTGACTCCCAAGTTCATCTCCCTCTCCAACACTTCCAGTGTGACCAGCCGTATCTTAGTCCCCCACGCTCTTCCTCACTTCGCCTCATCCTTCATCTCAGCGCCCTTACCTCTTTCTTCCTCTTTCTCCCGGATGACTCTCCCCTTGAGGGCTCGGCTCCAGGTGCCACCGTAGTCTCCCAGCCTGCCCCGCTCCGGGGAGTCCTTGGAGGAGCTGCTCTTGAGCCAGGGGCCATACCTGCGGACTGCATTCGGAGACTCGGGGGTCTCGCGGAAGCCCCTCTCCAGGTGCAGGAGGTCCTGGTAGGGCAGCTCAGCTCCCTCAGGGGCACCGGCGGCTGGGTTGGGCTCATTCTCAGCCACGGCGGGCTGGCCCACGAAGCCCGAGTGCAGGAAGACCAGGCTGCCAGCCGTCAGGTAGAGAGCCACCAAGGTAAAGAAACGGACTGGTTTCCGGCGGAAATATCGCTGGAACTTGACCCAGAGTTTGGCCATAGCAGGTTCATTCCGGACTCGCCTCTGGGGGTCTAGTTTGGGGGCTCAAAGCGGGAAGGAGTCATGGGGCGGGGCTTGGGAAGGAACTTCTGGATAAAAGCGGACAGTTCTAGACCCCAGGCGGGGCCGCGGGGGTGTCCTGGTTAATATGGCTTGGACTGGATTTGGGCAAGCCCGCAAATGGCAGACGGGGCGGTAGCTGGGGTCCAACGCTGGCTGGGGATGGACCCCGCCCGGGGTCCCCCAGCAACGAGGAATTCGGAAGAGCGGGAGCGGGTGGAGGAGAACTTCACCGGCTTCTGCCCGCTGTGTGGAGCTCAGGAAAGGACTCTGTCCTCAGAACACGTCAGGGTCATTCTCTCTTCTGGCTGCACTGAATTCTTCCTTACTGAAAGTTCTGGAGAGAAGTAAGCCTGGAAAGGCAGCTTGAAAGTGAACCCACTGGTTCAAGTCTCTTCTCCCAGTCTCTCAGCCCGAGAGCGTAGGGACATTTAGCCAGGGGCCCGGGCCCTCTCCACTGAGGCTAAACTCGCTCAGGTGCCCGCCGGCGATGTGAAGCTTTGGGCTAACAGGCCTCCATGCATTCCCGCCCCAGGGTTCCGTCCGGTGCCTGCAAAGTCAACAGAAACATTAATCAGAGGCTGGCTCTTCAGCGGACTTAAGCAAGAATTTCCCAGCCAAGCCAAGCCAGCCGGGGCAAGAATTGGAAATCAGATGCTTTGGGTTCAAATCTTGAGTCACTTAAAGTCTATGGGCCTCAGTTTCTTTCTCTGTTTGGCTAGGTTGAACCAAAGTCAAAAGCCCCCAAACTTGTAGCCTAGAAAGATTAAATGAACCCCAGTTTACTTAGCTTAAGGGTGAAGGCTCTTGGTTTGACCTTGTCACACCGGGAGTTCCTCTCAAGGGAAAGTCCTACTTCACTGCCTAACTAACTAACAATAGACTTTAAGATGTTGAGTATCTCTTTTGTCCCAAAGGTTTCTCCCTTTAGGCCAAAGTCCTGGGTCTTTCCCTTTTGTGTCCATTGTAAAGTATCAGCCCCTCACTGTTATTCCGGTCTGGAACTCCTCATTTTCCTTTATTACCATTGTAAAGTCAATCAACTGTCCCTCTCATCCTTAGCCCCCTTGTTTCACCTAGAAAGGTATTTAAGCTCCCCAACTTTAATGGCTCCTCGGAATCTTCATCTAGCGTGGTGGCACTCCCAGGGATAACATCCCCAGAGTCCAGGGTTTATACCCTGAAAAAGTTGTGGTGCCAGACTCTGAGTAAAGAATTAAATACTGGACGTATCCCTCTCCTGATTAAAGACTTGGTTTTTCTGACTATTTGATAGTTCTGTGTTATTTCCAAGTTAACACACGGAATCTAGAAACCCCAAACTTGTAGCCTAGTAAAATCTGATGAACCCCCAATTTAGTTAGCTTAAAGGTGAAGCTTTCAAGTTTGACCTTGTCACACGAGTCCCCCCCCAGGGAAAAACCCAGCTCCATAAATTCAGATTAACAATAGACCCTAAATTAGGAAAGCACTGAAGCCCCTCTCCTTAATTAAAGAGTGGTTTTTCTGACTACTTAATAGTTTTGTATTTTTTCAAGTTTAATATTTGGCACTGACTATACAAAGAGAAAGCAAGTCAGTATTCTTTTCACCCCACCATGACTCATAGAATGAGACATCCAAGATGACCCGTTTCCATTTCCCCATTCCACAGAAGAGTAAACTGAGGCCCAGAGAAATCAAATGACTACCCAAGGTCACATGGCAGAGCTAGGACTATTTAGAACCCAAGGTCAGACAATCCCATAGATCTTTTATAACCCAGTGACAGGTTCCTTTCAGGAAAATGAAAGCTCATGATTGAAAAGTTCAGGGTCTGACCATCCCGTGGCCTGTTCTCAGCCCCCGAGCAATCAAACACAGCCTATTTTTAGCTGTACAGAAAAGCATTGGAGCACAAACCCCAGGGAAGATAGTTGGCAGAGCCATCCCCTCTGCCAACGGTGGAAACAAAGGACATCATTGGGGGCAGTAACTCCCTCCTCTGAGCAGGCAGTTTGAGGAATTACTCTTGGTTGTGTGACAAGGAAATCACTTTAAAAGACTGATATATATTAATTTAAGGTCGCCAAGGAATTCAGCTATGTAATTCCTAAATGAAAACTCAAGTCAGCAGTCAACCTTTTATGGAATTTTTAATTACAAACAGGAGGAAGAAAAGTATTAGAGAGAGAGAGAGAGAGAGAGAGAGAGAGAGAGAGAGAGAGAGAGAGAGAGAGAAGGGAATAGGGCTTAAATACCCCCTCTGTTTAGGCTGGGCCAAAAGGCCCAAGCCCTTAGATAGCTGAGGCAAAGAAAAGAGATCAGTCCCTATCACTCACGTGACCAAAATGGAGAAACAGTCTCAGCGGCCTCCACCTCCAGCCTCCTTCAGAGCAAAACTTCTCAGAGCACAACTTCTCAGAGCAAAACCTCTCGACCCCCTCCCCAGTCCTCAGACCCCGCTATCTTTAAGGAAACCATCTAAGTTCCCTCCCCTCAGTTCTCACATCTACCAATCACTGTCCATGTCTTCCCTGTGCCAATGGTGGCTCTAGCTTAACCCAGGACCGCCCAGAGGTCTGTGGCTTTGCACATGTCTGTTGAAGGTCATATTCTCAAATAATTAAATCTTGATCCTTTGCTGCAGCCCTTCCTAAATCCTGTTACTCTGAGTAGGGTGGAGATTGGAAGTTCTAAGACCTGGTTCTGTCATTCCAAGTATCTCTATTGTATCAATTCTAAAATCAATCATGACTCAAAGAACTTCCTGTTCTATGCTTAAGCATAGGTCAAAGCCCTTTCCATTGTTTAGCAAAAGGTTTCTGTCCTAAAGTAATCTTAAGTAGGGAGGAGAAGGACCCTCCCATGCCAAGGGGGTTCATATTCCAATAGACTATCAGTAGGAAATTTTTCAAGTATGAAATTTCCCAATGGTGAAATTTCCAACATTTATAAGTCTAAGAAATTTTAAGGTTTACAGTTGTTTGGATAGGCTGAATGGGGTCCAAACGTCTGGGAACTGGACACACCGCTAGAGCTCACCTTATTTTACGTGCCACTCACAGGCTGCCTACCACAGAAAATCAGGCCTCTTTAGATCCACTTGAGAAGACAGAGTTCCCCCTCGGAAGGTCTAGGGAAGATCCCACACAATCCAGACCCCCAGCCAGTTCTGGTTGTTGCCCTTTGATGTGAATCTGTGATTTCACTGGTGTGAGGGAACTCCAGGGAGAAAATTCTCAGCTCTAATTTAGGTCAGCAATTCATTTATAACCTAAGCTTTTAAATACTAGACTCCTAACCCTATCAGGATGTGTATGTATGTGAGGGGGTTGAGGGTATCATGGACTTCATCTCGGAATTTTTTAGATGCATAAAATAACATGCAGAGGACTACAAAAAAATCCTCAACTTGTCAATGTGGAATATAGAAACCCCCAAAATTGTAGCCATGTGGGATCTGAAAGCTCCCCCAATTTAGTGAGCTTGAAAGATGGAGACCCTAAGTTTGCCCTTTTGTCTCTAGGGAGGTCACAGATTCTGCCAGTCTTGGACAGAATAATGGACCCTAAAGTAAATGATAATCCCCTTTAGGTGGGGCTAAGCAAATGCTAGGTACTCTTTGTCTTAAGTAGTCTTAAGACTTTATCTGAGATCTTTCCCAAGAAGACCAACAACCCCTGGACTGGAACTACCTCCAGGAAGTGAAGCACAGTGAGAGGAGCAGAACCAGGAGAACATTGTACACAGAGATGGACACACTGTGTTACAACAGAATGTAATGGACTTCTCTACTAGCAGCAATGCAATGACCTGGGACAATTCTGAGGGACTTTCGAGGAAGAACTGTGGAAGCGGAAATACAGAAGGAAAACAGCTGCTTGATCATATGTTCAATGAGGACATGATTGGGGATGTAGACTCTAAGCAATCACCCTAGTGCAAATATCAATATGTGGAAATGGGTCTTGATCAATAACACAAGTAAAACCCAGGGGAGTTGCTCTTTGGCTACTGGAGGGGGATAGAAGTGGGGGAGGAAAAGAACATGAATCATGTAACCACAGAACAGTTTTCTAAATTAATTAATTAAATTTTTAAAATTAAAAAAAAAAAAAGAAAAAGAAAAAACAGGAAGACCAACCCTTGGGCAGGAACCATCGTTTTAGTGTCCATTGTAAGTAGTCCATTCCCTTACACCTTAGCCTTTGGCTACTGTTTCTTTCCCAAACCTGTCAGCATAGTTTGAACCCTCCCATTTCCTTGTAGCCATGGTAATGTCAAGCAATCATATTTCCCTGACCCTAGGTTCCCCAAAAAGTATATAAGCTTCCCAAATTCTTTTATTGTTTGGAGCTGTCAAGCTAGCTCAGTTGGCAAGTTCCCAGGGGTCAGTGGCCAGAGCGACCAGAATCTGAGGTCTCTATGTGGGTTTGTAGTGGGCAGCTCTGTGTGGAGGCCTGAGAGAATTACCCCTCTCCTTAAAGAGTGGCTTTCTATGTTGTTGGGTTTTTTCAGTTTAATAACCAACACCAAAATACAATGATCAGAATATCTATCTTTCTGTCTATCTATCCATCCATCTATCCTATTTATCTATCCCATTTGTCTCTGTCTATTTGTCTATCTATCCATCAGTCTATCTATCCATCCTTCCATTCATCCATCTGTCTGTCTATCTATCTATCTCTGTGTCTGTCTGTCTATTTATCTATCTATCTGTCTGTTTGTCTCTCAAGGCAGAAGAGTGATAAGACCTAGGCAAAGGGGGTTATGTGACTTATTCAGGGTCACACAGCTAGAAAGTGTCTGAGGCCAGATTTGATGTCTATCTATCCATCTATCTACCAGTCTATCTATCTATTCTGATAATTACATATGTTCAGGAGACCTTAGGTTTAAGAACATTGCTTTTAGTCTATTTTTTCCAAACACTTACCTTCCATCTTAGAATTGATTCTAAATATTGGTTACAAGGCAGAAGATTAATAAGGCCTAGGCAAAGGAGGTTAAGTAACTTCCCCTGGGACACATAGCTAGGAAGTGGATGAGACCAGATTTGAACCTAAGACCTATGTCCAGACCTGGCTCTCAGTCACCTCGCAGTCCCAGAACATTGTTTTTTCTTAGGATGTCTTAAGGAGAGATTAACCATGAAATTGTACAGTCCTTGAGGCTAAAAGGCATCCAAGATATCCCCCTGCCTTCACATTGGACCATCCCAATGAGTAAGACTCTCATTTATTTGTTAAGATTTTTCTACCTGCTCTGGTACCAAGCAACTCTTTATTTGGCTCTTTCAGTTGTGCCTGACTCTTGGTGACCCCATATGGGATTTTCTTGGCAAGATATTGGAGTGGTTTTTTTTTTCAGCTCACTTTACAGATAAGAAAACTGAGGCAAAGAAGGTGAAGTGACTTGCCCAGGGTCACATAGCTAGTGTCTGAGACTCAAGTTCAAATCTTAGCTTAGTTCTTTGCTAGCTCTGGGACTTTGAGCAAGTCATTCAAACTCTAAGCCTTTCCTCTTCTGTAGGATGAGAGAGTTGAACTGGGTTTATAATGCTAGATATGGAAGGGATTTCAGAGGCTATTTAGCCCACCAGATCATTTGACAGAGGAGGAGTCTGAGATTAAGTGACTCACCCAAAGTCACAAACCTCAAAGAAGAGATTTAAAGCCAGGTCCACTGAACCATGTTGCCTCCTTAGAGGATAGCTAAGGTCCATTCTAGCCCAAAGTCTACAATCTTACTGCCATCCAAGTCCTTCTCCAAGTAGAGTGGAAAAATTTTGTAGATCTGGGGTCAAGAGAGCTGGGTTCAAATTCCTCCTCTGCTCCTTCTACCTTTGTGACATTGATCAAGTCACAAACTTTCTCAATGGCTCCCTGTGTAAAGGAAAGAGGTTAAAACTGACAGTTTTGATGGCCCTTTCAAGCTCTAAACTCAATGATCCCCTCATTCTGTTTTCATTTTTGTTTTTTGTTTTTCCTGGAGAGAATGACCAGTCTCTATAAAGGCTATTTATGGATCAGAAAATATAAAATTGTCCCCAGTCTTCCCTCCAGGCTTTTGAGTTCCAACATCTTGGACCCAAATCCCTTTATGTCCTATTACGGGCTTTCAGAGTTTGAGGATTCCAGGACAGTAGAGAAGGCCAGATGGTATTGGCCCTAGGACTTTCCTACCAGCTTCCTCCCTCCCTCTCTTCAGCATAGAGTCCTAAGGTGGCCAATTTAGGAAATAGCCTTGGAGGGCTATCATCAAAGCCACTTTGGTGTTATTTTCAGGGCATCCAGAATTCCATTAGTTCACTCAGTTTTGGGGAAAACATCTTGGTCCCTTTGGAGAAATTCATCAGCCTCCCACCTCCCCATTGCCAACCAACTCCATGAAGATATGGTGATCATTAGCCTGATGTATCATCACTCCACTGGAACAGAAATGCAGATCGGGCCCAGGGACTCATGTCATGACTGATCACCACCTCCCCTTCTTTTCAACTCCTGATCCTCTTGGGGGCCACCACTGACTTTTTTTCAATTTCTGCCAGAATCGTAACACACTATGGTGGAAAGATTCTTGGAGGTCATCTAGCCCAGTCCCAGAATTTTATAAAATATCCCGAAGCCCACTTAGGGGATAGACCTACTTTGAGGTTGCACAGCAAGTGAGTGGTAGAATATATTTCAGATTTCCTAATGTTCATTCTGTATTATTATTCTAAAATACAAAGTTTAAATTCTTTTTGAGAGTAATTTTAGGATAAGAAACATGCTACCTCTCCAAATCCAGAGAGTGAACTATTTGGAGAAGGTACCATGAAGATGTCTGCACAGACCACACGCTGCACCAAAAGATCCAGAGTGAACTTTTGGGATGTGGTGATTTGAACTGTGTGGGATTGAATGCATTTGGTTTTGTATGTATACTCTTATGCTGAAGGGGATTGCCCCCTAACTGGCTTTTTGTCAATGCAAGTATAGCAATCACTGGTTTTGTTCTCTTTTCCTTTTGTCACCCAATTATTGTAATTTCAAAGTTGGTTATGTTTACAAGATCCATTGGAGATACTAGTCTTCCATGGATCTTAGGGGAGAATGTATAATTGAAAATCTGTTACCCTAAAAAAGAACTACATTTCCCAGGAGCCCACTGACTTCTTGCCCTTATGTACTTCCTATAGACAGGGGATATTAGGTGGGACGTGGAGGGTCCTGCCCTTTTTTTGGCTCTGTTGGTGAGCATGGTGGTGGTGAGTGGGGATTTTGAAATGGCTAATCAGCCATGGACAAGTGGTCTTTTTTATCTGTTACCTTTTTATTCCTTTATTTCTAATGATCACTAATAAATCTCTTAAAATATAATAGTTTATTATTTGAGATTTAATTTTAATTTTTACAATTCCATTATTTTATCTAGTAACCCACAATGCCATTTCTCAGAAGCAACATTTCAAATGTGGCCATCTCTCAATCTTTTGAGAATGGTTGATCTGTCTTGCCAGATATTGTGAATCTTGAAATTTCTCAGACTATACCTTAGAACATTTGGTTAAGACCATTCCCCATTTTAAACAGTGAAGCTACTTAGATCTAAAATGTGAGAACTCTACTTGGATCAGAAATGGGAGGACCTCTACTCCACCCTTACTTAGGACTGCTTTAGGGGAGAAAACTCCTTGCTAAACAATGAAAGTACTTAAACCCATACTTATAATGAGGCAAAAAGTTCTTTAAGCCATGCCTATTTTTAGAATTAATACAATGGGGTGCTAAGTACCTATTGAAGGTCAGGCAACTTGTAAACTTGCCAGGACAAAAAGGTGAAAAACTTACTAAAGGGATTAGTCCACTCGGCTGTGAATTCAGAATGGGCTGTCCTTTGGAAAACGTCTACTGTGATTGGTAGATGGAAGAACTTAGGGGAGGTGACATAGGAGAAAACTCCCTATATAAGAAAAAGGACAGTCTGTTGGAGAAGGCTCACTGGAGCTCCTCTGAGGGGACTCTGTCCCTCTGGAAGCTCTTGAGAGAGGTCCTTTGAAACAGTCTCTGGCTGGAAGGCCCTTTGAGGAGGACTCTGGCTGGAACTCCCTCTGAGGAGACTCTGTCCCTCTGAATTCTTGCTTGGACAAATCTTGTGGTGAGTGATAAAGGACTGACTGATTCTTTCTCTTAAGGGCTTAGGCCTGGGTTGGTCAGGGCTGCCCTATCCTTTTCTCATTATTTTCCTTTTTCTCTCTTTCTCTCTTTTTTTAATTCCTCATTGTATTATTAATTAAATTCTCTATAAAACCCAGTTGACTTGGGTATTGAATAATTGGGAATATTTCCCTGGCAACCACCTTATATATTGATTTAAAACAAGACACTGTAGTGGAAACATTTTCTGCGATCATAATTTACTCACCCACTCTTATATCTATCACAATTTATATCTTCAACCATTTTAACTCTTACAGTTTATGGCTCCCACTCTTTTAAATGCCACAATAGCCAGATATCAACAGTAGGTTTTAATTCTAGGGTTGGTTTTCCCCCAGCACCACACTGGATTTCTCTCCTTGGGGTTAGGGCAATCCTTTCATTCATCTAAAACAAGAGAAAGGATCATGACAAGGTCCTTTCCCTCAACCAACTTAGGATCAAAGGATTGGACCCAGAAAGTTCTATCAGGACACATTTCATTGAGTCCCTTCATTTTAAAAAGGAGGAACTTGAGTTCCAGAAAGGGGAGGGGAGGTATGAGGTCATACAGGGGAGTAACTAGCATAGTCAGCATTCATACCAAGGTTTTCTGACTCCACACTGAGGACTCTTTCCTGCACCTTAGTTGAGGCAGCAAGAGTCTCACATACTGGAAAACCCCAACAAAATAAGACTTAACCAACAGGAAAAGATGACTATCCCAGCAGTGTCAAAATAACCAAAGGGGGTAGGGATAGGCTGGAAAGAGTTGGGAATTCACAAGGGCATTCATGAACTTGGGGAGTGAGAATGAATCAAGGAAAGTTTTTCCATCTGGGAAGGTAGAGAGGGATTTGAACTAATGACTTCAAAGGTTGGTTACACATTTGGATAAGTCAATTCAGCTCTTGGGCATTGATTTCCACATCTGTAAAATGTTGGAATGAGAGAGTGGACCAGAAGAACTCTAAGATTCTTTCTGATTCTCAATCTATAGTCTTCTAAATACAAATAAACTAAAATGGATGTGGGGAAACTAAACACAGAAGATCAGCTTGAGTCAGTAAAACCAGACAACTTTGGGATGGACAAGTATTTTGTTGCATCGGGTTTCCGAGTGAATGAATTAAACATTTCTTCTCTTTGAGGCGCTGAGCTACATGTGGGAGTCACAGAGAAAGGCAAAAACAGTCCTGGCCATCAAGGAGTTCATGTATGAATGGGAGAGACAACATATAAGTTACTAGCTGCCCACGTGATCTCTACAGAGCAGTCTCAGAAAGGAAGGTTCTGGAGGCTGGGGGAACCAAGAACATGACCAGTGTGACTCTCTGGCTAAACCTTTATGAGAGAGATGTCCAAGCTCAGCTCTTCTGTAGAAGACTCTTAGCATACCATGAAGGCACAGAAGCTATCACTGTTATTATTACATGTTATTAGCAGCTCTGCAGAAGCATTAACTAGTCAGAGCTATAGATTGTCTGAGCTAGAAATGACTTCAGAACAGGGGATGTCAGGCCTGGGAGGGGGCTTAGAACAGAGGTTGTCAGATCTGGGAAGGGGGCTTAGAACAGGGGATGTCAGGGCTGGGAAGAGGGCTTAGAATAGGGGATATCAGGGCTGGGAGGGGGCTTAGAACAGGTTGTCAGACCTGGGAAGGGGGCTTAGAACAGAGGTTGTCAGAGCTGGGAGGGGGATTAGAACAGAGGTTGTCAGATCTGGGAAGGGGGCTTAGAACAGGGGATGTCAGGGCTGGGAGGGGGCTTAGAACAGGGGATGTCAGGGCTGGGAGAGGACTTAGAACAGAGAACATCAGTGAGAAAATAGGAGCTAAATAGGATCTTAGATCACATCATTTCAAAGCTGAAGACCCCTTTGAGCATTAAGTGTCAGGGATGGAAGAGACTACAGAATGTGGAATGCTAGAATAAGACTCTAGAACACCTAACTTTGGAATTGAGAGAGACTTTAGAACTCATTGAATCTTACCTCATTTAACTGATGAAAAAACTAAGGCCAAGGAAGGGGAAATGATTTAGTTGAGGTCACACAGGCAGGTAGCCAAGCCAGGTCCTGAGAATCCAAGCCTGGGACTCTCTCTGTCACACCACTGATGGCATCTTCTGTAACAGGTGGGTCCACAGCAGCTTAATAAAGGGAGCTTGCCCCCAGCTGCCTCCCCATCTCTCTGACAGAGCAGGTGGCCCTTCATATAAGCACCCATCCTGGAAGAGCTGCATCCTCCTCCCTGCCCAATCCACTCAACGAGGGCGTGGGGAAGCAAAATGCTATTAAAGGGAGACTGCAGAATTCAAGGCCATTAAGCATCTGCCTCCATCTGATCTGGGGAACTATGAAGTCCCGGCATAATTGACATCCATCTGGATGAAGACAGGTAAGCCAGGAAGAAAAGAAGAAAGACTTCATCAGGCTGTAGCCTGGAGGCTCCACACTAGGAGCACCACCAGCAGGATGCCTGCTTCTTTAGACTAGGAAGACCTAGATTCAAAGCTTAGCTCTATCCAGTATCAGGAGATCACAGAATCATGAGCCTACACCTGAGGAGGCCATTTCACACACTGTTCCCATTTTACTGATGGAGAAACAGAGGCCCTGAGAATTTAAATTACTTATCCAAGGTCACACAGTAGCAGACTGGGATTTGAACCCAAATCCTCTGCTTTCAGATCTAGGCAGAAGGGAAATGATCAAAGTTTGTAAGGAGGGGCAAAACTGGAATTCACACCCTGGTCTTCTCACTCAGTGGAGATGTTCATGCAAAATGGATGACCATTTGTGATGATCATTAGAAAGAAGCAGCTTGGTAGAGGAGAGGAGAGATCTCAGGACTTTAAGACAGGAAGACTCCAAATTCAAATCTTGCCTCAAATATTCCTAGTTGAGTGTCCCTTGGCAAGTCACTTCACCTCTGCTTGCCTCTGTTTCTTCATCTATAAAATGGGGATAATAATAATTACACCTACCTCACAGAGTTGTTATAGAGATAAAATGAGATGGCTTTACAAACCTTAAATCTCTACAGAAATGCTAGCTATTATATAGTGAGCATATATATTATATATTTAATGTAATATATATTATGTATAAATTAGAATGAGAATTCTTTTTCCAGTATGGATTGGAATTAGTTGGTCCTGCCTCTTTTATCTGTGACCTTGGAATAATCATTTCAATACTCTTTCTTTCTCTCTGCCTCATTTTCTCATCCATAAAATGGGCACAATAATATTTACCCTGCAAGGGATCGTTGTTCAAAGAGTCAGGAGACACGTTAGAAATGATCTAGTTCAACAGTTTCATTTTGTGGATGAGGAAACAGACACCCAGGAATAATGAGGGATTTGCCCCAAGTTTTAGAGGTCAGGAGTGGTAGATTCAAGATTTAGAACAACAATGCTCAGGGCTTTGAATCAAAAGCTTTCCATTGCCCGCCATCTTGATTATTGCCAGAAGCACATGAAATTGTAATGAGCAAGTGTTTGGTAAACCACGAAGGGCTCTCTAAATTTGCCTAATATTGCTACTAGGCAGGTCATTTATCTTCTCTGGGCTTTAGTTTGTTGTTGTCTGACTCTTGATGACCCCATTTGGGGTTGTCTTGGCAAAGATACTAGAGTTGTTTGCTATTTCCTTCTCCAGCTCATTTTACCAGTGAGGAAAACAAGGTAAAGAGGATTCAATGACTTGCCCATGGTCACACAGCTAGTGTTGGAGGCCAGATTTGAATTCAGGAAGATGAATTTTCCTGATTCCACGCCCAGGACTCCACTGTACCACCTAGCCCTGGGCCTCATTTTTCCCATCTGTAAAATAAGGAATCATTGACTTGGAGCTAGAAAAGATCTAAGAAGTCATCAAGTTGTAAACCCCCACCCTTCATTTTATAGGTGAAGAGGCTGAGAACTAGAGATCCTCATTACTCATCCAAGGTCATACAGTCAATAAACAAGTGCTCAAGGCAGGATTAAAAATCAAGTCTTCCTTGTCCTGTCCTCCGTCTACTATGCTTTAAAATTAATATTATCTATACAGTATTGTAGTTCTACTTCTTTTGTTAAGCATTTCCCAGTTATATACATATCTGCATATATACACATATGTGTACATATATATTTATACATATATATTTAAATCCTTGCCTTCCACCTTAGAATAGATACAAATATCAGTTCCAGAAATTATACTGAAACAACATGCCACAGATCACAAAGCTAAGAAGTGTCTGAGGGGCAGCTGGGTGGCTCAGTGGACTGAGAGCCAGGCCTGGAAAGGAAAGTCCTAGATTCAGATTTGACCTCAGGCACTTCCCAGCTGTGTGACTGTGGGCAAGTCACTTAACCTCCTTTGCCTAGCCCTTACCGGTCTTCTGCCTTGGAACCAACACATAGTATCCATTCTAAGGAGGAAGGTAAAGGTTTTAAAAAAATGTGTCTGAGGACAGATTTGAACCAAGGCCTCTCATCTCCAAACCTGACTCTATCCACTGAACCACCTAGCTGACCCCCAATTATATTTTAATTTGATTCCCCAACACAAAAGAGTTTTGTTGGCTAGAGTCAAATACACCAAATTCTTGTTGCAAATCTAATCTAATCCTTTTCTTCCTTCCTTCCTTCCTTCCTTCCTTTCTTCCTTCCTTCCTTCCTTCCTTCCTTCCCTCCCTCCCTCCCTCCCTCAATCCCTCAATCCCTCCCTCCCTCCCTCCCTTCTTTCCTTCCTTCCTTCCTTCCTTCCTTCCTTCCTTCCTTCCTTCCTTCCTTCCTTCCTTCCTTCCTTCCTTCCTCCCTCCCTTCCTTTCTCTCTCTCTTTCTCTCTTCCTTTCTTTCTTTTCAAAGTAAATTGGCCCAAGGTCATCCATGAGACCAGCATTCCCGAGATTCCATTTTTGACTTCCTGTAGAGGCTAGGGGAAGGGAGAAAGGAAAGAGAAGGGAAAAGCTAGAAGACCTGCCATCAACATCTACCTGAATTTGGGACTAAGTCAGAGGCATAAGCAGAGAGGCTGACTAAGTATCCAGGATCTGAGGCCAAGGCTCCCAGTCCTCCTTGACTGGCTTTCTCATACTTCACTTCCTATTAGAAAACTTGTAGCCAAAGTCTTTGGGATTTTGGTTGCAGATGTAATGGTCCTTGCAGAGTAAATACAAGAATCTAGGAATTCAAACACAGAAAATG
This sequence comes from Monodelphis domestica, assembly GCF_027887165.1. NCBI lineage: Eukaryota > Metazoa > Chordata > Mammalia > Didelphimorphia > Didelphidae > Monodelphis > Monodelphis domestica. The sequence goes on from NC_077229.1 coordinate 29,602,315, forward strand.
TTCCTGAGACAAATAAGCCAAAGTCTAAAGGAACATGGACAAAGGATGACCTGGAAGGGGTCTTAAACATCATCTAGTCCAACCTCATTACACAAATGGAGAAACTGAGGACCTAGAGACTTTTTGTGACTTTCCCAAGGTCACCAAGGTAGTTCATAGAGAGCTCAAATTCTAATCTGAATTCTTTGATTCTGATTCCAATAATGTTTCCATTAAGTCACCTAATTCAGCACTTAGCACAATGCCTGGCACATTGTTATTGTTGTCAAGTCATTTTTAGTCATGTCTGACTCTGCCAGACCCATTTGGGTTTTCTTGGCAATGAAACTGGAATGGTTTGCCATTTCCTTCTCCAACTCATTTTATAGACGAGGAAACGGAGACCAACAAGGTGAAGTGACTTGCTCAAGGACACACAGCTAGTGTCTGAGGCCAGAACTGAATTTAAGAAGAGTTTTCCTGACTCCAGACCCAGGATTTTATCAACTAGCACATAGTAGGTGCTTAATGAACAGTGATTGATTGATTAATACAAGTCCATTGCACATGTAAGGAAATTGAGGCAGAAAGATAGGAAATATATTGCCCAAAGTCAGGAGCAATAGTGCCTCAGCCTTCTTGGGTACCATTTTTAGAGGCCTTTAGCAATGACCCCAACAGATGGCTTTTATAGAGGCAACTTCAGTTTAGGAGTGAAGGTGCTAAAGGCCAGGCAGGTCTTTCATCACTCATGCGAGGATAAGCCCAACTCTTGGCTCTCACCACTAGGCAAATTGACCTATGAGGAGAGGGGATGGTGAACAGAGAACAGAGAACAGATGATGGGTAGAGACTGGGGGAGGGTGGAAGTCAGGAGGCAGGAGCCTCCTGATCTGATCCTCAGAGCTGTTCCACAAAGTCCTGTGATTCTTCATCATTTCAGTTCATATTTAATTATCTCTTGACAAGCACCAGACTTACACTAAAGATAGCTCTGGTCCCTAAGGAGCTTCTGCTTGGCAGGAATAGCACCCAGACAGCCTGACATCCCCTGTTCTAAGCCCCTTCCCAGGCCTGACATCCCCTGTTCTAAGCCCCCTCCCAGCCCTGATATCCCCTGTTCTAAGCCCCCTCCCAGACCTGATATCCCCTGTTCTAAGCCCCCTCCCAGCCCTGCCATCCCGTTCTAAGCCCCCTCCCAGCCCTGACATCCCCTGTTCTAAGCCCCCTCCCAGCCCTGACATCCCCTGTTCTAAGCTCCCTCCCAGCCCTGACATCCCCTGTTCTAAGCCCCCTCCCAGCCCTGATATCCCCTGTTCTAAGCCCCCTCCCAGCCCCGCCATCCTCTGTTCTGAGGCCCCTCCCAGCCCCCACATTCTCAGCTCTCTGATACCATCCTATACTTCCCCAAAGTCTCTGCTTTCCCCACCAGGCAGCTCTGCAGAGAGAGAGGGCAGAGGCCTGGGTGCCATTTAGCTGTTGATGTTGGTAAACATTCCCTGACTGGAAACAATAAGACAGGTCCATTATCTCCTCTCGACAATTAGCAGAAGTATTAATGAAATATATGCAAATGTGCACTAATTGACCTAAGACCCAGCAGTTCCTGGTGGGGAGGGACGAGCTCCAGATGGCTTAATGATAGTGATTTAAGACCCTCCTTCAGACTCTTCACCTCTTCCAAAGAAGCCACAAGGAAGGCTCAGGCTCTGCAGAGTTCCCAGCTCAGAAAATGGCTCTCCCAGCTTGCCTTCAGGAAAGGAAAAAACAGGCCTGTTTTCTGGCTCTTTCTGCCAAGGTTCAAACTCTGCCTTTTCATGAAGGTTGTGTCTGGGGTCATATTGTGCTGCTGAGGACGCTGGAGGCCTTTCAGCTTAATCCGTAATCTCGTCCCACTCGGTCTCACCCCAATCAAACTCAGGAGTGGGAGCTCCAGATCTAGCACATTCAGACCCCCAAACACGTTCTCTTCAGTCATGGAATGAAGAATGTCAGAGCTGGGAGGAACCTTAGAACAGAAGTCACACCTAGGACCTTACCACACAGGATGTCAGAGCTGTGAAGGAACTTAGAATGTTAGAGTTGGGAGAGTTCTTAGGATACAGAATGCCTGAGTTGGAAGAGATCAGAAAGGTAATCTAGTCCAATCCTTAAATGCGTTGTTGTTGGGGTAGAGGATGATCCAGGTTCCATTTGGATACCCTTAGTGACAGTGAACCCATTATCTATTTCTGTATTCTGTTCCAATTTTGGATAGCTGTGATTATTAAAAAATTCTTTCTTTAAAAAATGATTTACTTTTTTACCAATTACATGTAATAACAAATTTCCACATAAGCTTTCTGAAATTATATGATCAGAATTATCTCCCTCTCTTCTTCCATGCCCTCTTCCAGAGCTGGCCAGCAATTCAATCTGGGTTATATATTATCAACGAAAATATAAGAAAGTTCTTTCTTCTATAAAGTAGAAATCTATCCCTCTGTAACAACTTGCCACACCTTCAGTTTCTTCAAGTGGTTCTGAGATGGATAAATTGCAAGGCTTCTCCCACATTTCCCTTCCCTTCCCTTCCCTTCCCTTCCCTTCCCTTCCCTTCCCTTCCCTTCCCTTCCCTTCCCTTCCCTTCCCTTCCCTTCCCTTCCCTTCCCTTCCCTTCCCTTCCCTTTCCCCTTCCCTTTCCCCTTCCCTTTCTCCTTTCCTTTCCTTTCCTTTCCTTTCCTTTCCTTTCCTTTCCTTTCCTTTCCTTTCCTTTCCTTTCCTTTCCTTTCCTTTCCTTTCCTTTCCTTTCCTTTCCTTTCCTTTCCTTTCCTTTCCTTTCCTTTCCTTTCCTTTCCTTTCCTTTCCTTTCCTTTCCTTTCCTTTCCTTTCCTTTCCTTTCCTTTCCTTTCCTTTCCTTTCCTTTCCTTTCCTTTCCTTTCCTTTCCTTTCCTTTCCTTTCTCTTTCCTTTCTCTTTCCTTTCTTCCTCCTCTTCTTACTCTCTCTGTCTGTCTGTCTTGTTGTCTCTCTCTCTGACTCTCTCTCTGTCTCTCTCTCTGTCTCTGTCTGTCTGTCTCTCTCTGTCTCTCTGTCTCTCTGTCTCTCTGTCTCTCTCTCTCTGTCTCTCTCTCTCAGGTTAGGCAATGGGGATTAAGTGACTTGCCCAGGGCCACACTAGGAAGTATCTGAGGCCAGATTTGAACTTGGGACCAGCCACCCCCACTGGTACCTCTTTTCTTGACTGATATGATTTTGACCCTCCTCTGAAAAGGTGTCAGGTTGTCAAGGATTTTTCTTCCATGAAGTACTCAGAATCAGGCACCCAACTCTAGCCTGCTCCCAAATGGAGCTGTCCCAACCATCTAGCCTCCCAAGCTAGAGTCCTCCGGCCCACTGCCTCCAACCCCAGCATCCCACAGGAAGTGATGTTGGCTATAATGTTTGCACCCTGGAGCAAGAAGTATCAGAATCATTACCCAAGGAATGGAAATTAAAATATTTATTTATAATGTGCACCATATGCTCCGTCAATATTTCCCTTTTTTATTTAATTAAGTCACGACAGATGGCAAGGGCGTTAGAGGCCATTAAGCTAATGGCACTTAGTATCCCCATTTATTTCCTTCAGTTTTTAGCACGATAAATGGAAATGGATGAAGGCAGTGAACTGTGCATTTGGGAAGACAGGGAGGTTAGAGTGCTGCCCTGGGAACAGAGGGAAAGGGCAGCCTGGGCTTAGCCAATGCTAACAGTCTGTACAAAGCGGGAGGCAGGCAGAGGCTGCTAGAATGTAAGCATGAAGAAATGGAGAACTTAGAATGTCAGGCCTGTAAAGGGCCTTTGAACTTAGGAGGGCAGAGTTGGGGGGCTTAGAACAAAGTCTTTCAGGTCTGAGAAGGGGCTTAGAACAGAGAATGTCGGAGCTAAGAGGCCTCTAGAAATGACAGAATTGGGAGAGGTCTTAGAATATCTGGGAAGGACCTTAGAGCAAGGCATGTCCAAGCTGGAAGGGTTGTAAAATGTAAAATGTCCAAGCTAGACAGGTTCTAGAACATAAACTGTCGGAGCTGGAAGGGTTCTCGAAAATAAACTGAGCTGGAAGGGTTCTAGAATGAAATTTGTCTGAGCTAGAAGGGTTCTAGAATATAAATTGTCTGAACTGGGAGGGTTCTAGAATGTAAAGGGAGCTAAAAGAGTTCTAGAATGTAACCTATCTGAGATAGAAGGGTTCTAGATAATAAACTGAGCTGGAAGGGTTTTAGAATGAAAATTTTCTGAACTAGAAGGGTTCTAGAACATAAATTGCCTGAGATGGGAGGGTTCTAGAATGTAAAATGTCAGAGCTGGAAGGGTTCTAGAATGTAAAATGTCAGAGCTAGGAAGGCACTTAGAACAGAAAGCAGAAGAGCCTTGAGAGCTCCAAAACAGGGAATGTCAGTCCTAGAAAGCCCTTTAGAATAGAAATCGACAAAACTGGGGGAGGTCTTAGGACAGGATGTCAGAGCTTGGAGAGACACTGACAGGGATGGACGTGGAATGCTAAAACTCACCCCTCATGGGGAAAATATCGCCAATGTACTATGATCTTACGATTCTGCTCCATTTTCTTCAATCTACATCGATGGTTTATGAGTCCTAGATAAAAGTGACTTGGCCAAGACCACACAAGCTAGAATTAGAACTGAATTCTAATCTAGTTTTATAGTACAACAAGGGCAACAAGAGTGGAGAAAAGATTTCAGGCCATCTCATCTAAGAATCAGCTGAAGAAAATGGGGATGTTTTACCCAAAGGAAAAAAGACTCAAGGTGACCAGATGTTCTTGTGGTTCTTGTAGTAGGGACCATCCAGGTTCTATTTGTTCTTTTTGGCTCTAGAACATAAGTTCTCAGTGGAGAGAGCAGTGGCTTGGAGTCGAGATCTGGGCTCAGTTCCTGCCTCAAATTCTTACTACCTCTATGAACTTAGCCAATTAATTTCCCCTTATGTTTTCAGCTTCTTGCTCCGCAAAATGAGTAAGACTCGATGAGATCAGTCAGTCAACAAACATTTATTAAATATTCACTTTGTGCCAGCCTTGTGCTAATCACTAGCCATAGTTAGTAGCACCAGTTAAAACAAAGAGGCCATTTTAAGCCGAAGGGTCACTGTAATGATCTGGAAGGTTCACGTGGTTCCCTTCTCTTTGGCTTTTAAGAGTTTTATTTTCGATGAAAATTTCTGCTTGCAGTCACCATTGTTCTGAGCCCCCAGTCAGTAAAAGTCCTAACACTTGGGCACATGCCAGGTTCTCCGATTCATTTTCTACTTGGATCTTATCTCCTGGTAACTTCTGGCTTCTTTGTGGCTGAGGCAGAATTTAGTTTACTGGAAAGATCTGAGTATTAAAATGGCAAATTGATTTCATTTTTATTGTGTCTGCAGATAGACAGGCATTGGGAGGGGTCATTGAGGAAAGAATCAACCTTTTCTCAAGACTTCTCTCAGTCTGGGTCTTTTGCACCAAGGACATCATAGAATCTCCTGGCACATAGTAGGTGCTTAATAAATAAATGTTTATTGAGTATTTTTAAAAAATCCTTACTTTCTGGTTTAATAGCAATTCTAAGACAGAAGCAATTGGAGTTAAGTGAATGTCCAGGGTCACACAACTAGGAAGGTTCTGAGGTCACATTTGAACGCAGGACCTCTAAGTTCTAGGACTGGTGTTCTGTTCACTGTGCCACCCAGCTGCTCCATGTTTATTGATGATTGATAATGGTTGTCTGTGATATCCAAGGCAGCAAGGTGGCACAGTCGATAGAATCAGGAAGACCCGAGTTCATATAAGACCCAATACATTTACTAGCTGTATGACCCTGGGCAAGTCATTTCTTCCTGTTTGTCTCAGTTTCCTCATCTGTCAAGTGGGCTGGAGAATGAAATGGCAGAACATTCCACCATCTTTTCCAAGAAAACACCAAATGGGGTCACGAAGAGTTGACAACAACTGAAATGGTTAATCAACCACAAAGTTCTTGACATCACCCTCTCTACTACAGTCTGATTCTCCCTTTCCCCTCCAAGGTGTGCTGGAAGTGCCATGCTGGTTCCAACCTCTAATCCAAATACTCAGAATCTTTTCTCCTGGTTCTAAGACCACTTCTTCCTTTCATACAAATTCTTAGTGTGTGACCCAGTCTCTCATACAGTGACTTTGATCATTTGAAGTGGTGTTTGATTCAATCAGAAAGTGTTTTAATTACTTTCAGTGGATGGGTTAATCAATGGAGAACCATTCTTTCTTGGAGCAAGAGGCAAAATCCTGGTCTCTTACCTTTTGGGAGCTCACGTTTTAATTTGGGAGACAACTTGCAAAGACTTATGTACATGGGGGAAGCTAGGTGGCTCAGTGGATTGAGAGCCGAGCCTTGAGTTCAAACCTGACCTGACCTTGGATACTTCCAAGCTGTGGGACCTTGGGCAAGTCACTTGACTGCTATCCCTTAGCCCTTACTGATCTTCCATCTTGGAACCAATACACAATATTGATTCTAAGAAGGAAGGTAAAAAAAAAGTAAGAAAAAATTTGTGCATACAAGCAATTTACAACATCAACGAGAGGTGATATCAATGGGTATTGGATCAATGGATAGGAACTAGCTTTGGAATGATGAGGAAAGGCCCCAAGGAAGTAGACTCTAAGTGCTCACCCTAATACAAATATTAGTAATATGGAAATAGATCTTGATCGATAACACATGTAAAACGGAATTGCTTGTTGGGAAGGGGGTGGGAGGAGCGGAGGGAAAGAACATGAATCATGGAACCATGGGAAAATATTCTAAATTAATTAATTAAATAAAAATTAAAAAAAAAAAGGAAAAGCCCCCAACTGAACTCAAGGTCGCTTAAGTGGAATCTTGAAGGAAGCTCTTTCTATGGTCATTTCAGCCCATGGAGTTTGGAGTGAGGTCTCCTCGATGGCCCACTTGTTGGGCATATGGCGGTGGGATTCTTTCTTTAGCAACTGGACCAGATGGCTTGCGAGGGCCCTTGCAAATCTCCCTTCTTTTATTCTGGGACTCTTTCTAAAAGACAGTGTCTACTATACCAATACACGTGCACATTTATACAACAAAGGGTTAAGACATCCAAGATCCTTATGGACTGGATTTGTTGACTCGGGATTCTGGCAGATTCTCATGGCCTAAATGGACTGTAACCAAAATGGAATGTCTCGTCTACTCAACACCAGCTCTGACCATCCAGAGGTAAATGAACTCCATGCATGACTAAACATTTAATGAACAATTCACTCAGATCACAGACTAAGAATCAGAACTTCTGAGTTGGAGGGGACCCCAGGGGCCTCCAGGCCAATCCAAACATGAGCAAGAAATCCCTCTAGAACATCTCTGAGAAAGAAATGGCCATGATTCTTTGGACCCGTCCCTAAGATTATATAATGAATGAGGGGGAAAAGTTCCAATGCTTATTAAGGACTTACAATGTGCCAGTCACTGTGGGAAGTGATGAAGGTACAAATACAGAAGTGAAACATTCAAATTATAATGGAATTTGGCATTATGGGAAACTCTAGTCTAGTTAAGAGCAAAGACCTATACTATAGGAGAGGGTGCTCTGGATGAACTTTGAGGGAAAGTAGGGATTCAGCTAGATGGCACAGTAAATAGAGGTCTGGAGTCAGGAAGGCTCATATTCCCAATTTCAAATCCAGCCTTGGACACTTCCTAGCTGGGTGACCCTGGGCAAGTTGCTTAATCCTGTTTGCCTCAGTTTCCTCATCTGTAAAATGAGCTAGAGAAGGAAATGGCAGACTACTCCAGTATCTTAGCTCTGTGGCCCTGGGCAAGTCACTTAACCCTGTTTGCCTCAGTTTCCTTATCTGTAAAATGAGCTAGAGAAGGAAATGGCAGACTACTCCAGTATCTTAGCTATATGGCCCTAGGCAAGTCACTTAACCCTATTTGCCTCAGTTTCCTCATCTGTAAAAAGGGCTGGAGAAGGAAATGGCAAATCATTCCAGTATTTTTGCCAAGAAAACCCCAAATAGGGTCAAGAAGGATCAGACAAGATGAAAACAACTGAACACAAGGATTGTATAAGGTAGATGAGAGACGGGACTGCCTTCTAGATCTGAGGAAACCCTTCCACAAGAGTGTAGAAATCAGAGGTCCCAAGACTTGTATGAATGACCTTAGGTAGATCAATTGGTTGACCCAAAGAGTACACAAAGGGGAGCAATATATAATAAAAATCAGTCTGGAGCCAGACTGTAAAGGGATTTAAATACCAAATAAAGGAGCTTGCATTTCAGCCTCAAGTCAAGTAGGAGAGACTAGCACTTTTAAGCAGGGGTAGGGATATGATCATCTGAGCACTTGGGGAGAGGGCAGAGCCCAGAGGCAAGGTGGCCTGAGGAGGCTGCGAGGGACCAGAACTCTAGTGGTGATTGGGCCAGGGAAGAGGAGATGTTTGAAGAGCAGAATTGACAAGACTCCTAGGTCGGTGTCCTCATTCTCCCCCAAAGTGCCAGTGGAGAGAGGGTTGGATTTGGAGTCAGTAAGGTCTGAGTTTTAATCCTGCCACTCAGATGCATCTTGGCTGTGTAACCCAGGATAGGCTTAATTTATTTATTATTTCTTTATTCATTTTTATATTACATTATATACTTATTATTTCTTTGATTTCATTTCTTAATCTCTGAGGCAGCTGCCTAAACCTGCAAGCTTCAGAGCAGATTTCAGTGAACGTGGGTCAAGGAAGTTTCTCACCCATCCATCACTCCCACACCAATGGCATTAGAGGACCAGTTTAAAAAAGGGAAAACAATTAATCAATTAAATAAAATTTAAAAAAGGGGAGGGGGACAGACAAAAGATCCACGAAGCAGAGAATTCAATAGAGAGTTTATAATATAATAAATAAATAAAATAATATAATAATATAATATAATAATAATATCAGCTGAAATGCCTTCAGTGCTTTCAAATTTGCAAAATCCCTTTCCACAGTCTGTGTGCATCCTTTGAGCCTCACCACTAACCTGGAAGGTAGGAATTAATGATTTCATTAATGGCTCCATTTTACAGTCAAGGAAACAGAGGCTAAGGAAAGGTAAATGATTGGCTCAGGGTCACACAACTAGCAAATGTCACAGGCAGGATTCAAGCCTATTTAGTATAGGGTATGTATGTATGTATGTGTATAGGTGTGTGCCTATATGCATATGTATGCTATCCCATCCCATACTATACTTTAACAAAGCATGATGAAGATACTATGTTGTCTTACATATTCCTTTAATTATATTGTGTCATGTTATATTTTTTCTCATCTGTTTCCTGCTATATTTCTCATTCCACCCTCTCCAGAAGAACCAACCCAAATAATAATAATAATCAATCAATAATAATAATTACCAATCAATACTTCATATAGACTCCATACTAAGTATGGAGTCTACACATACTAAGTATGGAGTCTATATGAAGTATTGTTGCAGAATGTATTTTTTAAAACCTTACCTTCTATACTAAGTCTATACTTAGTATGGAATCTATATGAAGTATTGATTCTAAGGCAGAAGAACAGTAAGGACTAGATAATTGGGGTCAAGTGACTTGCCCAGGGTCACACAGCCAGTACGTATCTGAGGTCAGATTTGAACCCAGGTCCTCTCAACTGCAGAGTGTTTTAAATATTATCTCACTTGATAACTGTGATAATTGTAATTTTTAAAAAACCCTTACCTTTTGTCTTAGGATCAATACTATGTATTGGCTCCAAGGCAGAAGAGTGGTGAGGGCTAGGCAATGGGGGTCAAGTGATTTGCACAGGGTCACCCAGCTAGGAAGTATCTGAGGCCAGATTTGAACCCAGGACCTCCCATCTTTGGGTCTGGCTCTCAATCCACTGAGCCACCCAACTGGCCCTATCATTGTGATTTTTAAAATATATTGTTTGATGTTATCGTTATAAATGATAGGACTTCAATATAGACTTATTTAGGCTAACTGGGTCTAATTCCTATAAATCCCATAAGCAATGGTAGATAGTTATACTTGTCCACTATCTTGATTCATTCTGACCCTGAGTTAAGCAGCTAATGATTGAAGCTTCTGATTGGCTCGAACACTAGGCTATTCTGAGCCATACCTGTTCTCCCACCCCCATCCCTTGACTCAGATGACCAACTCATACCTTTGAGGTAAGGAAACTCCTCCTACCTAAGACTGGCACTGATAAGTGCCCCCAGCAATTTCCCCATCACATCTGGTCTCATTAAGAATCCCTCCTCTCACATCTGGCATCAATGACTCCTCCCCAACCAAGTCCATTTTTAAGGTATAAAACCTTCCTGTTCAGACCCCTGAGCTCTTTGCCACCACCCAGGTCTCCCTCCCCTCCAAGCTGAGCCAATTTCTTTGTGTCTGTGGGGCTGAACCTCTGAATTATCCCATAGTGTTATTTTCCTGTGAACCCCCATCTTTGTTCTAACACAAGCTCTAAATAACATCAAATAAAGAACAAGAGGAAGAAAATATGTTTTATAGAACTATCAAAGAAGTCTGATGTTATGAGTAGAGTTCCGTGTATCTAGGACATCCCACTTCTGTAATGAAGAGGGGAAAGATGTTTCCTGATGGCTCCTCTTGATCATTATAATTTCACAATATTCTGCTTTATTGTTTGGTGGAAACTAAGGACTCTTGTTTGTTTGTTTCACTGTGAACACTCCAGAGGGATACCTTAGCAGGTGAACATTAAGAAGACGGTGATCTCAAAATGACTAAGATGGAAAAAATGTTTTACATGATTACACATTTAAAATCTATACTGGATTGTTTGCCATCTTTGGGGGGGGGAAGGGGAAGAAGAAGGAAAACATTTGGAACTCAAAAAAAATTTAAGTGAATGTTTTAAAAAATTGCTTTTACATATAATTTGGGGGGATAAAATATTGTGTTTGTTTTTTATAAAGATACTCACTTTTACCAATTACAGGTAATAACAATTTTCTACATACATTTTCTCAAGTTATAAAATCCAAATTGTGTCCCTCCCTCCCTTCCTTCCCTCTTCCCAGAGATGGTAAGCAATTTGATGGGGGTTATATGTGTATTATCATGCAAAACATTTCCATATTGTTCATTGCAATGAGAGAATACTCATATAAAACCAAACTCCCAAAATAAAAATCCAAATAAACAAAAGTGAAAAATCATCTGCTTTGATCTGCATCCCAACAGTTCTTTTTCAGAAGTGGGATGGCATTCTTTGTCGTAAGTCCTTCAGAATTGTTCTGGATCATTAAGTTTTCACAGTTGGTCATCCCAAAATATTGCTGTTACTGTTTACAGTGTTCTCTTGGTTCTACTTATTTCACTCTGCATCAGTTCATGGAGGTCTTTCTTCCTGTTCATCATTTCTTATAGCACAAAAGTATTCCATCACTAATCATATACCATGTTTTTTTTTAGCCATTCCCCAATGGAGGGTTAACCCCTCATTTTCCAATTCTTTACCACCACAAAAAGGAATGCAATAAATATTTTTGTACAATTAGATCCCCCCCCACCTTTTAAAAATCTATTTGGGATACAGATCTAGTAGTGATATGACTGGATCAAAGGGTATGTACAGGTTGCTTTTTTTTAAACTCTTACCTTCTGTCTTGGAATCAATACTGTGTATTAGTTCCAAGGCAGAAGAGTGGGAAGGGCTAGGCAATAGAGGTTAAGTGACTTGCCCAGGGTCACCCAACTGGGAAGTATCTAAAGCCAGATTTGAACATAGGACCTCCCATCTCTAGGCCTGGCTCTCAATCCACTGAGCTACCCACCTGCCCCTGGTAGGTACAGTTTTATAGCCCTTTGGGCTTAGTTCCAAATTGCCCTCCAGAATAGTTGAATCACTTCACAATTCCACCAACAATACATTAGTGTCCCAATTTTGTCACAATATTTGCCACAACAATGTCCAACATTTATCACTTTCCTTTACTGCCATACTGGCCAATGTGATAGTTGTGAGGTGGTATCTCAGAGCTGTTTTAATTTGCATTTCTTTAATCAAGGGGGATTCAGAGCATTTTTCATATGATTATTGATAGCCTTGATTTCTTCAACTGAAAACTACTTATCCATATTCTTTGACCATTTGTTAATTGGGAAATTGCTTATATTCTTATAAATTTGGCTCAATTCTCTATGGATCTGAGAAATGAGACCTTTATCAGAGAAAAATGTTATAAAATTTTCCCCAGTTTGTTGTTTCCCTTCTAATCTAGGTTACATTGGTTTTGTTTGTACAAAAACTATTTATTTAATATAGTGAAAATTATTCATTTTACATCTTGTAATGTTCTCTTTCTCTTGTTTGATGGTAAATTCTTCCCTTCTCCATAGATCTGCCAGGTAAACTGGCAGCTGTGTTCTCTTAGCTTACTCATGGCATCACCCGTTATGTCTAAATCATATACCCATTTTGGCCTTATCTTGGTATAAGGAGTGAAAGGTTGATTTATACCTAGTTTCTGCCATATTGTTTTCCAGTTTTCCCAGCAGTTTTTATCAGATAGTGAGTTCTTATGACCAAGGCTGGCATCTTTGGGTTTATCAAACACTAGACTACTAAGGTCATTTACTCCTAATCTTAAACATAATATATTTTTAAAAAAGAACATAGTGATCTCCTCTATCAGGCAAGAGAAGTCAAAATAGGTATGGTGGGGAGAATACCGAGCCAATGTTAGGATCAAGACTCAACTCCTCATGCCAACAGTGTAGTGGATAGATCACTGGGCTTGGAATCTGGAAGACTCCTCTTCCTGAGTTCAAATCCAGCCTCAGACACTTGCTAGCTGTGACCCATGGCAAGTCACTTCACCTTGTTTGCCTCAATTTCCTCACATGTAAAATGAGCTGGAGAGGGACATGGAAAACCACCCCAGTATCTATCTTTGTCAAGAAAACCCTAACTTGGGTCACAAAGAATTGGAGACATCTGAAACAACAGAGCAATAAAAATGGGAGTTAAATCCTGCTTTTGGAGTCAAAGAACCTAGGAACAAGTTATGATTCTTTGTTTCTATCCTCTGTTTGGTTTCCTTTTCTGTAAGATAAGATGATCTCTAAGATCCCTGTCAGCTCTAAATCTCTGATCATGCAATTCTTTCAGCTCTAGAATAAAACAATCTGTGTATTCTTGGACCATAACTAGGATGAGACAAACAGGGCTCTGACTTATCTCTGTTAGTTACTAGATATGTGACCTTGGCAAGTCATTTTCCAGGCCTCAGTTTCCTTATCTGTAAAATGAGGGGGCATGACTAGATTATAGCATCCTATAATCCTACAATTTGCTTGGACACCTCATGGGCAAGTAAGCTCTGGCTGGTAGCCCATTCAAACACCTGCTTTCCACCCCATGGTAGAAGGCCCTGCTCTCAGCTCCTAGCTGATGATTGCCAGTGTTCTACTTGGGACTGATGCCATCTCTCTTCCAAGATTCCTTCTCTGCAGGCAGCCACTACCCCATGCTGTGTTTACACGCAAACACATTTGAAGAGTGCTTTGTTTTATATTTGCTGCAGCATGGATTCTATTAAACTTGGGGAGATGAGATTATCTGGATGGCAGCTGATGGGAACTGGGGAAAAAGCATCACTTGGATGGGGCATCACAATCCTTCTATGTCACCTGGGAAAAGACTTCCAGACACCCAAATACTTTGTGCACGTACATGTCCACGTGCCCAGACACATGGGCAGACAGGTAGGAATGAAATGGTTTCTCGAAAAATAGGAAAGTGGAGGAATATCAGAGTCAGAGGAGACTTCAGAGCATATCTAGTACACTCCCCCCCACCCCCCAACTCAAATCTAGGTTCTTCTATTTGCTAGTTGTGTGACTGTGGATCCATCATTTCTCTTGACCTTACTTTTCTTCTTTAGAAAATGAAGGGGTGACCTAAGTGCCCCCCAAGGTTCCTCTAACTAAATTTATGACCTTACAATCAATACTAATGAACATGTAGGTTTCCCAGTGGCTGTCTCTTGCTCTTACAAAGTGGGGCGACCTGTGTTAGAGCTGGCATATCTGGCTACGAATCCAAGACAAATTACAACTAGTAAAAAAAAAAAGCTGATAAAACCCAAGGAGTGGGTGAGTGAGGAAGAGGTGGCAGCCATTATTCTTCCTTTGGAATCAGTCAACAACCATTTGTCAAGCACCAATAGGTGCCAGACACTGTTAAACACTAGGAATGCAAAGGAAGGCAAAAGACAATTTCTGTCCTGAAGGAGCTCACAATCCAACCGGGGAGAGACAACAAGCATACGACTTAGTAAGTACAAACAAGACATAGACAGGGTCAGTTGGTGGTAGTTTCAAAGGGGGGTCTGGAAGGCAGGAGGTGGGATTTGGGCTGGGGCTTGAAAGAAGCCACAGAAGCCAGGAGTGGAGATGAGTAGGGAGAGTGTGCTTGCTTCCCAGGATCCTCCTCTCCTCCCCTGGCTTCTTCATTTACTACCACGGTCCCCAAATCAGGCTTAGAGAAAGCCCAATGCAGTCTGTAACCGGCTAAATGTTGGGGTGGGGGGTCTTCTCCCAAAAGAGGTCCCCCATGGATTCATCAATAGGCGTTTGTCAAATGCCTACTGTGTGTAAAGAGCTAGGATACAAAGATGAGAGTGGAGCATTCCCTGCCCTCAAGCAGCTTACATTTATATCTAATAAAAATATATACAAATATGCAGGAAAATGGAAACCCTTGGAAACAGGAGATGAGGGTGTGAATAGAATAATGGCAAAGAGATCAAAATCACTTGATCACAGAATGCTGGGGGGTCAGTTGAGGTGGGGGATAGATGTAGGGAGACTGGAAAGTGGAAAGGGGCTCCCTTGTAAGGGGCTTTGAATGACACCGGATCTCGGAAGTGACAGGGAGTGCCTGGAGCTTACTGAGTGGGGTGACATGATCTGATGTGTACTGTAAGAATTAAGTCACTTTGGTGGGCTGGCTGGGATGGGAAGAGAGGAGCCAGGCTGATCCACCAATAGCTACTTCAATAGTCCTGGTGTGAAATGGTGGATCTGCACTGGGAAGGTGGAAGTATCAGGGAGAGAAAGGGGCTTAGACAGAAAAGCAGAGAATGTGGGTTTGAAAAGAAATGAGTGGCTAGAGAAGCTCTAGCTTGGTCTTGTGAGAGGCGAGAGAAGCTGAGTTTCCTAGATCTATACACATACTATCTGCCCTAGTTTCTTGGAGCTACAGGTGAGAATTGGGTGAAAGGTGGACATGGAAAATCAATGAGCCGCCCTGAAAAGGATTGGGCAAGCCCATAACCCAGAGGTGCTGGTCCTCCCCCAACATCCCATACACCCCAGCACTAGACCACCTGGTTCTTGGACCCTTAATCACAGATTCTGTCCATTGAGGTCAAACAGGTCAGGTTATTTCCTTTTTCACTAGAGCAATTGTCAAGCCCTTGAATTAAATCAACCAAACATTAGTTAAGTTTCCACTTGGTGTCATGTTCTGGGTATACAAAAACAGTAAGGAAATTGTTTATGCCCATCAGAACCTTCTATTCTGAGGACAGCTGGGTAGCTCAGTGGATGGAGAACCAGACCTAGAGATGGGAGGTGCTAGGTTCAAATCTAGGCTCAGACAGTTTCTAGCTGTGTGACCCTGGACAAGTCACTTAACTCCCATTGCCTAGCCCTTACCACTCTTCTGCCTTGGAGCCAATACTTAGTGTTCATTCTAAGATGGAAGGTGAGGGTTTAAAGGGAAAAAAACAGAACGTTGTATTCTTTTGGAGAATGTAGCATGTACAAACCAGTCAGCATAAAATATAAAGTAATACAAAATAATTCCAATGGATAGAGAACACATTCACGTTCTCTCTCAGGCTTTCCTTCTCTAGAGTCAATATTCCCAGCTCCCCAAGCCTTCCAAGGTTTATGACCAGAGGAAACTCATTGTTAAGCAAATGAAAGCACCATTAAGATAAAGATGCCCAGGACAGCAGAGGAAGACAAAGCCAATCCATGTCCTAAAAATGAGAACTGTTCAGGCTTGGGCTGGATGATCACTATTTGTGGGGGTTGTAGAGGGGATTCAAAGATTCCGTGCCCATGATTAAGTCATAAGGTCTTACATTTTTAGATTTCATAGAATCTCAGAGCAGGAACAGATTTCTGAATCCAACTCATACTTCCGAAACATATCTGATAAGTGGTCATCCAACCATTGCTTAAGTGAGAGGACCCCATGATCTTCTGAGATAGCCATTCTACTTTGGGGTAGGTCTAATTGTTAGAACATCCCCCCCCTTACATTAAAATAATCTAGTCTAATTTTCAGATGAGGAAACTGTGACCTAAGAAGCCAGTGGGTGAACCAAGGTTGGAAACCTGGTTGTCTAGCTCTAAATCCAAAGCTTTCCCCTTTAAGCTAAGATTCTACGATTTTGTGGCATCAGCAAGGCTACATGAAGAGCATGGCAGGGTGGGAGTGGAATCCTGGAGGCCCACCCACAAGCCCCAATTTGGAACAGCCAACAGTACTTCCCTTGTAATCCTGATACCTTGTCATGGAGATAAAATAAAGACCCATTGTGGGTTCCAGCATGTAGGAGCCTGCTGAATTGTTGTTGAATGGATGGATACAACAATCCTCTTTCCTGTTCAGACTAGACTGGCAGCATTTATAGCAGTCTGAACATGTAAAAGGCTTATTGACTATAGCCAGATATCTTTGAAGTCTTACCAGAACACACTGGTCAGCCATCCAACAACTCTGATGAAGGTTTCAACATTAAAAGTCTATGCTGCCATGATATAATAAAAAACAAACCAGACAACCAAGAAAGATTGTTAAGTTACAATGTGGTGGGAAGGAAAGAATTTAGGGATTTGGAGTCGAAGGACCTGAGTTAAAATCCTGGCCCTTGTAATTACTTCTTTCTGGGCCTCAGTTTCCAAATTTGTAAAGTGGGGTGGGGAGTAGATGACAAGTTCCTTTCTGGCTCTAAATTCTTTGATACTATATCAATAACTACTGACCCATAGGCTTACTTTCTCATTCTCTAGAAAATCATGATGTGAAGGGTCTATGCAAATATCAAAGGTATCCTTGATGAAAACATGTGAAAGAAAGGGGTAATAGTCTTTCACAGATGATTTTGTGCAGCAGACAACATTTACACAGTTATATAACTGGCCAAGAGGTTTGAGAATACAACAGTTCTCTGTATTTTCTATTAAAAAATTTTTTTTTGATGATTTGATGAGGCAAGGCACCACCTTGGAGAGCAAGTATGTTTCTTCTCCATGAAAGTGCTTATCTTTCCATGTATATATTAATATTATACAAGACTCCTTCAAAGATATAACCTGATGGAAATTTTTTTCAACAATCATTTTGTTGTGAATATCAAATGAAACAAAAAAAAAACAGGGAGATTTAGATGTCTGCCATTGTTATGAAGGTTGACTGAGTATAAGAGGACTTCCTATACATAGCCAAATTCTAGACTTTAGAGAAGCAATGCAACATTAGGGGACAGAATGACAAACTTGGAGTCAGGAAGTTATGGGTTCAAAGTCATGGAATCTTGAGAAAATGAATGTTTCTTAGCCTCAGTTTCCTCTTTGCTAAATGGAGACAGGGAAATTAGAACTCTTATTCTTTTATTCATTTATTTTTTAAAACCCTCACCTAATGTCTTAGAATTAATACTCTGTATAGGTTCTAAGGCAAAAGAGTGGTAAGGGCTAGATAATGGAGGTTAAGTGACTTGCCCAGGATCACACAGCCAGGAATTGTCTGAAGCCAGATTTGAACCTAGGACCTCCCATCTCTAGACCTGCCTCTCAATCTACTAAGTCAACCAGCTGCCCCCTAGATCTCTTATTCTATTTTTTTTAATTGAAAATTTTATTTAGTCAATTTAGAATATTTTCCCTTGGTTACAAGAATCATATTCTTTCCCTCCCCTCCCTCCACCCCTTCCCATAGCTGACACGCAATTCCACTGGGTTTTACATGTGTCCTTGAGGATCTCTTATTCTTGATGGAATGGACAGTGTTAGAATTGGAGTCAATAATATCTGAGTTGAAATCCACTACTTTCCTCATTTGTATAATGGGCATAGTAAAGCCTAGAGTGCCAGGTTCTAGGTTTTGAAACTTGAATGAGTCGATGGATGTCAAGTGCTTTGTAAATCTGAAAGCTTCCTAGAAATGTGAACTACTGATATGATTCTTTTACAAAGGCTCCTGTTCATGAACGACAACTTGACCCCTCAGTGGGTCACCTCATGACAAGTGACTGCCAGAACTGGAGTAGGAAGACCTATCTATGCTCAAATCCAACCTCAGATATTTACGAACTGTGTGACCCAAGGCGAGTGACTTTACTTTTAAATCATCTCAGATTTTTCTTCTTTGAAATAAGAAGTGGAAATATACTAAAATCTTCTGCCCCCCCCAAAGACACAAATAATTTTGGATGAGGAAATCAAAGTCATATATAGGTATAGGAAAAAATGTTCTAAATAACTATTGACTAGAGAAATGCAAGTTAAAACAGTTTTGAGATATCATGTCACTCCTATCGGATTGGCTAAAATTCTAAAAGGGAAACAGGACAAATGTTGGAGGAGACGAGGAGAAATGGGGACACTAATACACTGTTGATGGAACTGTGACCCGATCCAGGCATTTTGGAGAGCACCCTGGAATTTGGTCCAGAGTTATAAAATTGGATATACCCTGCAACCCAGAAATATTGCCATTTCTGAGTGTGTTTCCCAAGGAAATCAGGGGAAAATGAAAAGAAGCTACATGTTCTCAAGTATTTATAACAGCTTTTTGTGGTGGTGAAGAACTGTTAACCGACGGGATGTCTCTCCCTTGAGGAACGGTTGAGCCAGATGTGATATATGATTGTGAAAATGATGAGCAGGTTAATTAAAAAACAAACAAACTAGGAAAGACCTACATAAAACAATGTAGAGTGAAATGAGAAGAACCAAGAGAGCATTTTATACACCTAAAGAATTACTATTTGAAGACTAACTTATGACTGTTACCATCCAGAAAAATAGAAACATGAAAGACACAATCAATATATACATATGTTTGTTGGGTGATACTTTCTATGGTGCAGGGAGGGGAGGGGGACTAAGACTATTGGGAATAATTCAATTTTAAAAATAATTAATTAATTAAAAATAAAATAAAATAAAATACATTACCCAAGGGCCAAACCCAAATCCTTGTTGCACAAATGATTTTTTTTTTTACATTTTTTTTAAACCCTTACCTTCCGTCTTGGAGTCGATACTGTGTATTGGCTCCAAGGCAGAAAAGTGGTAAGGGCTAGGCAATGGGGGTTAAGTGACTTGCCCAGGGTCACACAGCTGGGAAGTGTCTGAGACCAGATTTGAACCTAGGACCTCCCGTCTCTAGGTCTGGCTCTCAATCCACTGAGCTACCCAGCTGCCCCCTTTTTTTACATTTTTAAATAGGCAATATAGTGGATTAGGAGATCTTTAATTCTTGGCAGATAGAGTACTAGATTCAGAATCAAGAACACCTCAGACCCTTTTAGCTATCACACTCTGGACAAGACACTTCATCTATCTTAGCCTCAGTTTCCTCATCTGTAAAATGGGGACAATTATAGCACCTACCTCACAATAATGTTGTGAGGATCAAATAAATTAATATGTAAACCTTAAAGGGTAATATAAATGTTAATTATTGTTATTCTTGGTTTTAGCCAGCTGGATTTCTGTAGTATCAGGCTCAACTGGAGGAGATGACTAAGGCTGCCCCAGGAAGGGGATGTTTGTTCTGGCTGCCATTCCCAGCAACAGGAGAAGCACCTGTGCCCCTGCCAGGCTGGAACTGGCAAACAGAATGGAAACCTGAGGGAGGCAAGAAGCAAGGCTCAGCCAATGGTCCTTGGGACTATTTTTCTATTCAAATACACCCAAATTTCATAATGAGACATTGAAGAACACTTCCTTTCTTGGTCCCTCTTTTGAACAGGACAGTTGTATTTAAGTGCTCTTATGCATGTGGCTGCCATTTAGATACAGAATTAGCTTTTAGAAAGGCCAGGACCTTGGGAACACCACTGCTTGGGGCAGCTTGAAGCATGAGCGCTCTGTGAAATCAACCAAAAAGCATTTACTAAGGACCTATTGTGTCCAAAAGCACTGTTATGTGTTAAGGATATTCAATACAGAAATCAATACAGTTAAATGTACCTATGATCTCATCCATCCCAGAATTCCCTCTAACCTGGACAATCTAGCCAAGGCGACTTTTCTGTATCCCCAGCAAAAAGTTACAAGCTACGACGCTCTACCCAGCCACTGGAAACCTCTTCTCTTTCTCTCAATACCCTGAGGGCATGAGCAGAGTACTCATTCCATTCATCCACTGTCCTCCCTCTCACAAAGTGCCTGGCTCATCTTTTCCTTGTCCTGCTGTTGCCTGTTGACATCCTTTCCTCCTGCTCTCCATTGATTGGTTATAAGTTGCCTCCTGCTTGCACATGCCAAGCACTTCTCCATTGCTCTATTTATTTATTTGTCTATTCATTCATTCATTCATTCATTCATTCATTCATTCGTTTGTTTTTTTTTTTTTGTTGTCATTTATTTAAAACCCTTACCTTCTGTCTTAGAAGCAATAGGGCTAGGCAATGGGGGTTAAGTGACTTGCCCAGGGTCACACAGCTAGAAAGTGTCTGAGGTCAAATTTGAATCCAGGATACACTAAGCTACCCAGCTGTCCCCTGCCATTGCTCCTGTTTAGTTCATTGCAGGAGGCAATGCTTTAGCTTTCTCTACCATATGGTAACACCTGCAATATGTTTGGATTGGAAAGATGGACCTTGGCTGAAATGGGAAGCTTGACCATTTCCAAAGGACTTTGCAGTTTCCCAAAACCAATATGGCTCACTCTTCCTCCTTTTCAGCTCTGGACTCAGCTCACAGTCCAGCTAGTCTGTTGGTGGACAAGTTCTAGAGGAATTCTAATCAGATGAACATTAAAATCTGGGCAATCCATGTTCTTTAGCCCTGGGGTCTTTCCTGAGTGGATGGACATGAGGGATACTTAAACCGAGGAAAGTAAAATGGCCCTTGTCCTCAGGAATCTTACATCCCAATGTAAAGCCACTTGGAACTTCCCCTTGAGCATCTCTTTCCCTAGGATGGATGAGTGATTGGAGAGAAATTAAATACACTTAAAGCTAACTCATCTGAGGCTGCTCACAGATCTGCCCATTTTGAGGGCTGAAAGAGTTTAGAGAGGTCAAGTAGGGTAAGGTCATGGGAGGATTGTCAGGAAGAGGGAACCGAATTTAATGTCAGAAAATCAGGGTTCAAGCCCCATCACTATCATTGCAAAATGGGACCACCATTTTGCATTTATTGGGGATATATTGTCTCCTCTATTAGAATATAAGCTCCTGGAGGGCAGGAGTCCTTTTGCCTTCTTTTTGCAATTTCAGTGCTTAGCATAGTGCCGCCATCCATAGTAGGTACTTAATAAATGTTGATTGATTGATCCTTAGCATGGTGGAGTGCCATGAGCATTGGACGTATGGTCCAGAAAGATTCAAAACCTCCTTGTCCTCATAGAGCTTACATTCTATTATGGGAGATACATACATATTTATATATGTACACATATACAGATATACCAAATGTGCACATATATATAACAACATATAACAGATATACAGAATAAAACAAACTATAACAAATATACTGTATAAATGGAGAGCCTTTGGACTTCATCCCCCAGAAGTCCCTTAGAGTTTCCCAAAATTCCCTTTTCCTGTATCCCCATGTTTTTTGCATGATTGTATTTAAGTGGCTGTGACTCCTCTCTCTTCCTCCCTTTTTGGACCTGCAACTGGGCTGAATTCAGGCAGATCTTTTGCCCTAGTTATTATCAATAACACTTTTAAAATATAATATGTAGTTATTGATTGTTAATTTTGAAACCCCCAAAACAGAACACCATATAACTTTGAAGGGGCACTAGTAAGGAGGGAAGGTTATTATTTCAAGTAATAATGATATTATTCAATAATAATTCAACAAACATTGAGCATCCTCCGTGGCCTAGATATGGTACTAGCTTCTGGGAACATGAAGTAAAAAAAGAATTGTTTCTGCCCTCAGAGAGCTTCCATTCTGATGGGTGTGGATGGAACAGGCTGGGCCAGCGGCATTCATATAACCCCTTAATGTTGGTAAAGGTTTTACATACAGCATTACATTTAATTCTCACAGAAGTTGGAGTCCAAATTTGAAACTGGATGGGACGTTGGAAATCATTGAGTTCAGTCTCCCCATTTTACGGATGAGAAAACTGAAGTCCACAGAAGTTACGAGACTTGCCTAAGGTCACCCAGCCACCATGTCTGAGGCAGGATTCTAACTCCGGTCTTCCTGACTCCAAAGCCGGCAGGGACCTGCTAATCCAGCTGCCCTGGTATTTTGAAGTTGGTACTACAAGCACCATTTTACGGATGTGGCCACCGAGCCTCGGAGAAGCCCTTTTGCCCGGGGCCTCCCAGCTAGCAAAGGGTAGGAGGTGGGATAGGACCAAAGGGCTCTCCGGAATTGATATCTCGCATACGTTAAAGGAACCTCATTCCCCAACTTAATCAGCCTTTTCGGGGGCGGGGGGCAAAGGCCTGTTGAAATAAATGGCGAGGCTGAGATGAGAGAGAGAAGGTTGGGTGGAAAGAACACACTCACACACAGACACACACTCACACTCACACACAGACACACACTCACACACACACACACACACACACACACACACACACACCGCGCGCGCGCGCGCGCACGTACGCGTCCAAAGGCCCACACCCCAAATCCAAACCTGCCGGGTTTTCTTTGGCCCTCGGTCCTACAGTGGCCAGAAACAGAGGGGACTATTTGGAGAAGGCTTGGAGAGAGAAAAAGGGAGGAGCTGAAGGTTTTCCAGAGCTCGGCCCCTCCCGCCAATCCCATCCCCTCTTCACAAGAGGCCCCATTGATCGCGGAGCTCGCCCCCTCCTCCCCTCGCGTCTGGCGCATCCCCGAGCTGGCTGCGAGGTGCGGGACCCCTCGGGGCTGCCGACCGGCTAAAGAATCTATCGGAAAGCTTAACTGGGCTGACACAGAGCGAGCCTTGTGAGCTCTCTCTGCCTGCGGCATCAGGGCAGCCCCCAGGCATCGGGAGGGATGCCCTGGACGCCTCCTTCCCACTCTGAACCGGGCCTCTTCCACCGTGGCCTAAATCTGCCTTCTGGGGGCCCATGACCGGAGGCAGAGGCTGTGGCCCCTCCGGGCTGGGAGGAAAGGGTTGGGAGAAGGGCCCCGGGGGTCTGCGGGAAGCACAGCCAGGCAGCTGGACCCGGGAGGAGGTGGAAAGGAGGAAGGAAGGAAGGAGAAGATGGAACCGGGTGGAAAAGGGTTTAAGTGCCGCACAGAGGATTTTCCTTTTGATCCCGGACTTCATGGGAGCCATCGGAGTTTATGGAGGGAGGGTGGGAGTGGAGGAGGGTTTGAGAAAATCAGCGGGGGGGGGGAGGGGGCTGGTGCTTGGAGAGACTCCGGACAGGCAGACCCGCAGGCCGCCATTCCTGTGGTTTCTCCTGACCTAATCTACACCTAATCCCCGTGTTTGGGGAGAGCTGGTTTGTCCTGGGTTTCGACCATAACAAAGACAGTGTATACCAGATACCCGGACGGCAACTTGATAGGCCCAGCCGATACCGATCCCAAGTCACTTACACGCTGGCTCTCAAGGCCCCTCCCTACGTCTCGGATACCTGAGGATGGCTGACCCTTAACATGACCCCAAAGCCTCCGCTTGTCAACGCCAAACAGCCCTCATTCCTTTGACCAGTCTTTGTAGGACATAAATGGTTCACTTTCAGCCCTGATAGTCCCTGTTCTAAGCTTCTTCCCAGCTCTGAAATTCCCCGTTCTAAGGCTCCTCCCTGCTGACACCCCGTTATAAGCTCCCCCACAGCTCCAATGCCCTCGGTTCTAAGCTCTCTCCAAGCCATGACACCCCAGGTTCTAAGCTCCCTTCCAGCTCTGAAACACCCTGTTCTAAGCTCCCCCAGCTCTGACACTTCCTGTTCTAAGTTCCCCCAGCTCTGAAACCCCTTGTTCTAAGCTCCCTCCAACTCTGATACCTCTTGTTTTAAGCTCCCCCAGCTCTGACATCCCCTGTTCTAAGCTCCCCAGCTCTGACACCTCTTGTTCTAAGCTCCCCCCAGCTCTGACATCCCCTGTTTTAAGCTCCCCCAGCTCTGACATCCCCTGTTTTAAGCTCCCCCAGCTCTGACATCCCCTGTTTTAAGCTCCCCCAGCTCTGACATCCCCTGTTTTAAGCTCCCCCAGCTCTGACACCTCCTGTTTTAAGCTCCCCCAGCTCTGACATCCCCTGTTTTAAGCTCCCCTAGCTCTGACACCTCCTGTTTTAAGCTCCCCCAGCTCTGACATCCCCTGTTCTAAGCTCCCCAGCTCTGACACCTCCTGTTTTAAGCTCCCCCAGCTCTGACATCCCCTGTTCTAGACCTCTTCCCTGCTCTGACCTTAGTCCTCTTCAGGGCCCTTTTGGCTCTGACATTCCACACTCCTCTGACCTAGAGCTGATGTTATTTCAGTGTGTTTGAGTTGTGCTCTTGGCTCAAGCCTTTCAAAGCCCTCCCCAGACTGCTCTCTAAATGGCAAAGCAGAACCACAGAGTTCTCAGGTTCCATCGACAGGATCCCTGAAGGGGAGAGGAGGGTAGTTGGCAGCACCTGGGAAAATGACCCGAGTCCATGAAAGAAGCTGATCGGCCTGAGCCCAGTGAATGATTTTGTGCCTTAACCTGGGGAGGAGGGGCAGACTTGGCTGGGAGTCTGAAGATCCCTCTCTGATCCATTCAACAATTCTGATTCTCTAATTCTCCAATCAATAAACATTTATTAAGCACTCTAATGCCAACAACTGGGCTAGAGTGGGGAAACCAGGATAAAAATGAAGCATGGCCTGCCCTCGAGGAGTTTACATTCTACTAGTTTGGAGTCTTGCAGCTGGGAGGGGCCTCAGAGGTGACCGAGTCCAGTCCATTCATTTGACAAATAGGGAAACTGAGGCCAGGAGATAGATGGGGACTTGGTTGTTGAGAGAATCAAATAAGATAATGTTTTGTAAACTTTAAAGCACTATATGTTAGCTACTATCATTCTTAGTACCCCCCTCAAATCATCATGTATACACATGCCTAGTTACATGGCACATGTATGGTCTTATCTATCTACATGGATCATGCACATACATGTTTATATGACACATATATAGATGTATCTGCCTACATGGGCCATGAACATATGTCTATTTATATGACACACATGGACTGTCTGTTTATAGGCACGCACATATATGTACATATCTACTTTCATGGTACATATATAGTCTTGTCTGTTTTGCATGACACTCACATGTTTTATGATACACACATGGACTGTCTATCTACAGGCACACAAATATACATGTCTGCTCACACGGTGCATAGCTATTTATCTGTTTATATAGCACATTCATGTACATGTCTGCATGACACATATGTGGCTATCTTTACATAGCACATGTATGGACATTTCTATTTACATGGCACATGTCCCAGTAGAAGGTAATGTCTCAGAGTATAGGAAGTAGGTTTTTAAAATCTATTTTGCCTTTGTATTCCCCAGAATTTAACATGGTCCTTCATATTCATAGATAAGCTGAAAAAATTTTAAACATCATCTGCCTTTCCTCACCCCCATTTTACATAATAGGTAACTGAGAGCCAGAGAGGCTGGCAACCAGAGTCCTGGGTAGTAAGTGTCAGATTTTGTTATTCAGTTGTTTTTTATTTGTGTCTGACTCTTCATGACTCCAGTTTGGGGTTTTCTTGGCAAAGATACTGGAGTAGTTTGCCATTTCCTTCTCTGGTTCATTTGACAGATGAGGAAATTGAGGCAACAGAGTGAAGTGACTTGCCTAGGGTCACACAGCTAGTAAGTGTCTGAGGCCAGATTTGAACTGAGGAAGATGTGTCTCCCTGACTCCACTCTATCTATCATGCCACCTAGCTGCCCAGAAAGTAACAGAGCTGAGATTTGAATCCATATCTCCTGATTCTAAAACCAGTGCTCTTCTTCCCCGAGTCATACTGGGTAGATTGGATTGGATTAAAAAGACTGAGTTTGTGCCTAGTAAAGAGTCATCCAAGAACCAAGTAAGGAGAGTCTCATCATTGAAAAGGGAATGAATTTTCTGGTCTTGGCATTTTATGAAACTATTTGCCGGTGCTTAGAGAAAATGAGAAGGTTTCAGATTTAGAGCAACAAGAGACAATAGAAGTGATTCCACCCAATGCCTCATTTTATATTGGAGGAAAATGTGACTCAAGAGGGTTAGGACTCACCCAAAGTTCCCCATCATCAGAGGAAGAATTAGAACTCAAGTCCCAGAATATTGGTCTAGAAGGTGATGGGATCTCAGGGACCATTAGAGGAGAGATTCCATTCCAGGTTCTTTCTTTCCTTTGAGTCACTCTCTTCCCCTAAAGTCTCTCGGTGGATGGGATACCTCCCTAACCATGTTGTGTCCTCCTAAGGTGCCCAAGAAGACTGTTCTGAGTCCCTAGCCTTCCTTGAGATTTGCCAGAGGAAACTGAGACAATGACTCTGCTAAGACATGAGCAAGGATGGGTGGCAAGATCTGTGACTTTCCCAAGGAAGCAAAATCCCTGTCTGGAGATAGCTTATTCCCTAGGCATGGTCCATGGGAAGCATCCCTGCCTTCATGCATGGGTGGTGATCTCAGCAGTGATGCAGTGAGCCTTTCTGCAAGAACCTCATTTACTTCCCGTTCCATCTCCAGCCCACACACAGGGTCTCCCTAGTGACTCCCAGAAAGGAAATGCCAGTAGCTATCTATCTTACTCTGTAAATAAAACCAGCCACGACTAACTTTGGCTCTGAATAGATGCAATGTGTTCTTGCTCAAAGAGAACTGGAATCAGCAGGACCTGAGTTTGAATTCTGCCTCCAAAACTTGCTAGCTCTGTGTCAATGGGCAAGTCACATCATTTATGAGCCTGTTTCCTCATCTGTTAAAAGGGGATAATAATATACATAATATCTGCCTCACAGGCTCAACCTGGAGTCAGACTCAATTGAGCTGTAGAGCGCTTGATAAAATTAAGAGTGTCATACAAATGTCAATTATTGTGTTATTAAATAATTTGTTTGTGTGGGTTGGATAGCTTAATAATTTCAAGTCAAGATGAGAAGCATAAAGCCTAAGGAAACTGGTATGTTTAAAGTTTCAGTATGTCACTGAAAGAACATAGCAATAAAACTTTTCTGGGACTGAATCTGCCTATGCGATTGCTGGCTAGTGCAGGAGGCAGGTATCTGGCACACAAATGGGGCTGCCTAGATATCACATAAATCCCCTTCTGCCAGATTTATATAACGGCCGAACCTCTATTTTATATTAGTTAATTTAATTTATTAGTGACTTAGAATTGGGGAAATAGTGACATGATAATAGCTATCTTTATGTGAAAAGGGATTCAATTAACTAGGTGTTCTCCTCCTAGTGATCCTGGACAGTTCCACTGAGGGAAAATTTGATTGGGAAAAGGGAAAACTTCCAAATTAGATTAATTAATAGGGGGAAAATATTGAAAGAAGTGGCAAACATGCTGGATTTATAGGCAGAGGACCTGAGTTTGAACCTTACCTCTCCTATTTGCTGCTTCTGTAATCTTGAGCAAATAATTTTTTAAAACCTTTACCTTATATCTTAAAATCGATATTCAGTTCCATGTGTATGACTGAAAATCTGTTACCCTAAAAAAGACCTACATATCCCAAGAGCCCACTGAATTCGTGTCATTACGTACTTCCTGTAGACAGAGGTGTGGGCTTTGGAGGCTCCCTCTCTCTGATGTAGAATCAGCCTTTATGGTGGTAAGTGGAGTTGACTAAAAAATGGCTAACCAGCCATGGACACATGGTCTTTATTTTGTATCTTCTTTATTACTTGATTTCTAATGCTCATTAATAAATCTCATAAAATATAATATTATTATTGAGATTTAATTTTAACTTTTACATACAGTAGAAGAGTAGTAAGGACTAGGCAATTTGGTTTAAGTGACTTGCCCAGGGTCACACATCCTGAAGGTGTTTGAGGTCAAATTTGAATCTAGGTCTTCCGTCTCCATTTCTGGCTCTCTTTCCATGAAGCCATCTAGCTGCTCCTGAACAAATCACTATTAATCTCCCTCTGGCTTGAACTAGGTGACACAGTGGTTAGAGTACCATCCCTATAGTCAGGTAGACTTGATTTAAAATCTGGCCTCAATCGCTTACTTGCTGTGTGACCCTAGGCAAGTCACTTTACCCTGTTTGCCTCAGTTTCCTTACCTGTCAAATGAACTGGAGAAAGAAATGGCCAACCACTCCATTATCTCTGCCAAGAAAACCCCAAATAAGATCACAAAGGGTCAGGCATTACTGAAATAACTGAACAACAAGGGCCTCGGTATTCTTTCATGTAAAATTAAAAGCTTTGGACTAGATGATCTCAAAGGTTCTTTCCAGATCTTAATTGGTGATCTTAAGTATTTCTCCTGCCAAAGTTATAGTTCTCTGTTGTGATTTCTATTCTCTGTCTCACAATTCACAGAAGCCAAGAATTTCAGAGGAAATGCTAATAGAATTGAGAGCTGGATTGGACCTTAAAGAACATTTAGTCTAACATCTTACCTTTTTATTTTTTCCATTTTGCAGATAACAAAACTAAGGACACGAGAATAGAATTGGCTTGCTTGTGATCACGTAGGAAGCCCATGACCTTGTGACTGTTCTTTTGAATCTGTGTATGTCTGGGGCAGAGTGGGGTGTCTCCACTGCCCAATAGATATTGTGTATCATGCTGGCTGAGTAGACCCTCTTCAAAGTTACATCGACAATGTGGGAGAGATTGGGTTGAAGGAGGAAATTCCTCCTTTCTAGTGAGGACAGCTCCTAATTTCTCCAACTCCTAAACTTGAAACTCTCAAAATCATTTAGGGGAAGTTAGGATGCTGAGCTTGGAGTCAAGGAGACCCAAGTTCAAATCCAACTTCAGACACTTACTGGCTGTGTGACACTCTATCTGTGTCTAATGAATGGTTGAAAGAAATGGGAATGCTTAGACTTGAGTATGGGGGAGAGTGACATGTTAATAGCCATCTTCACGAGGCAAAGGGATTAGATTAACCCTCCTTGTACCAATCATGGGCAATTCCATTTTGGGACTTTGTGATCAAGGAAAGGGAAATCTCCTTCCCAATTCAAGTGGTCCCAATGTGGAATGGGCAGCTTCAGTAAGAATTAAGATCTTGCTCACTGGAGGATCTTCAAGGAGAGGCTTGGATGTTCTCTTGTTGGGGATATTGAACAGAAAATGTTTGTTCCAATGTGGATCTATTTGGGCTCCAAGATTCCCTGATTCTCCCAGAAAACAGTGATTCCTAGCAGCCATACATACCAATGGCCCAATTCTCCCTAAAGCCAATCTCTGCAGGTATACAAGTGCCCTTCCAAACCATCCCATTAGACTTACCACTCTAGGAGAAGGCAGGTCCCTCACTTCCTGTAAGCATGCAGAGCTCTACTCCATACCCAGCTAGTCTTCGGGGCTGAGGATCCACCGGAAATGTATCTCCCCAGGATCTCCACCCTTCCAATCACCCAGAGTCAAGACTTGAGATTAATTCCTAACTCAATTCAATTCAGCAAACACTTATTAAGAACCTACTATGTACCCAAAACTGTGCTAAATTCTGGAGATACCAAAAGAGCCAAAAGACAGTCCCTGCCCACAAGGCACTTACACTCGAATGGGGAGAGGACATGCAAACAAATACATATAAAGCAAATCATATTCAGGATAAACGGGAAAGAATGAAGAGATGAAAAGTAGTGGAATTAGTAGGATTTGGGGAAGGCTGTCTGGATAAGGGGGGATTTTAGTTGGATCTTAAAGGACTCCTCATTCTCCATCATCTCACAGATCCAAGCAATGGCCAAATTCTGTAGTTTTTACCTCCACGATATCTTGTATGTGTTTTTTCTTCACAACTTACATAGCCATCACCTTAGTTCAACAACTCCTCACTAATCTAGCTGTGTGGCTCTAGGCAAGTCACTTCACCTCTGTCTACCTCAGTTTACTCATCTGTAAAATGGAGATAATAATAAGTCCCATTTCCCAAGGTTGTTGTGAGGAATAAATGGATAGTCCAGCAATAGCCACTTATTTGGACTCCCTGAATTAATACTCTCTCCTTTCCAATCATTCTCCACTCAGCTAACAAAATGATTTTCTTAATGTGCAAGGAAGACCATGTCATCAAACCCTTACTCAATAAACTTCAGTAACTCCCTATTACTTCTATGATAAAACTTAAACTCTTCCATTTGGCATTAAACAACTTGTAACCTAGGTTCAACCTACTTTTTCAGCCTGACTCTGCTGAACTATATACCATATGCCTCGTTGTTTTCAGAGTTCGAGTGACCAGTGGGCAAATTCAAGCTATTTGTGGGCTCTGGAGTATTGGAGAGAGTTGAGGGAGAAAGTGCTTGCTTTGGACAGCTGGCCAGAGGGGTGGGGCAGGCAAAAAATGTCCTCTGGTGCTAGGAAGAGGGGGAACAGGGCAGTTTCCCATCTGTATGTGTATAATTGAAAATCTGTTACCCTAAAGGGGAATTACATTTCCCAAGAGCCCACTGACTTCCTGTTATTATGTACTTCCTTTAGATAGGGAATAAATATCCAGGGGGCAGTCTTGCTCCTCCTCTTGGGCATGAGGTAGAATCAGTGGTGATGGTGGTAAGGTGGGGATTTGGAAAATGGCTAACCAGCCATGGGCACATGGTTTTTATTTTGTACCCTCTTTATTCCGTGATTTCTAAAGATCATTTAATAAACTTCATAAAATATAATATTTTTATTACTAGAGATTATAATTTAATTTTTACACATGCATGCCATGTCTTCACCAAAGCTGCGAGTCCAAATAAGCCTTGACGTCCTTCTCTCACCTGTGATGTAGGAGCACCAGCTATTTTTGTTGCTGTTGTTCAGGCGTGTCTGACTCTTTTTGACCCTATCTGGGATTTTCTTAGCAAAGGCACTGGAATGGTTTGCTATTTCCTTTTCCAGTTCATTTTTACAGATGAAGAAACTGAGGCAAATAAGGTAAAGTGATTTGCCCAGGGTTATACATCTAGTGTCTGAGGCCAGATTTGAATTCACAAAGATGCTAAAGTGGTTGCCCATTTCCTTCTCCAACTCATTTTACAAATGAGGAAACTGAGGCAAACAAGGTAAAAGTGACTTGTCCAGGGTCACACAGCTAGTAAGTATCTCAAGTCACATTTGAACTCAGATCTTCTTGATTCCAGGCTCAGCACTCTATCCTCTGCACCACCAGTTTTAAGGGTCCCTGAAGGGTTTCAGAGATCATTTGGTTTTCTTCTCATATTAGGTGTGAGATGCCCAATCTAGCAGGATACAGCTTAATGGGCTTTACTGGTGCTCTTCCTGTCCTTTGAGGGAGAGAAGCCCCCCTGCCCCTCCGAAGGAAGCAGTTGCTATAGAGGGTAAGGGGAAGAGTATTTTATTCGATCCTGAATTCTTTTTAGTATAAGAAATTGAATCATCTAAATCTCTTGTTATCAGTAAAGAGATCTTTACTGGCACTTTATGATCAGTGGGAGCCTTTTTGCATTCTCACCCCTAATTCCTAGCCTGACCTAGGTTAGACCTGGCCCAGGATCTTCTACCTCTGTTTCCACATCCTGGCTGTTTCTTTCATCCAGAATGCTCTCCCCTCATCCCCTCCAGCTCATAGAATCCCTTATTTCTTTCCAGCTCAGCTCACCTGCCATCTTCTAGGTGAGGCTCCTTCCAGAAATTCCCAGCTGCCAGTGCCTCCCCCAAATCAGCTGGCATTTATTTTTTATGACACACACAACCTTTATAGATAACATTTATCTATCTCCAAAGAGGCCATATTGCAGAGTGGGTAGTAAGTTGGCTTCAGCATCAGGAAGATCTGGGTTTAAATCCTGCCCCTGATATTTCAATAAAGGTCTCTAGGACTCTGAGGAAATTACTTAATTTCTCAGGGCACCAGGAAACTCTGTAGTCCTCTAAGTTGCAGAGAAGGGATAGACCTGCATTGAAAGAGGGACTTTTCTCACCTGAGAGTTCCTTACACCAGTGAAATCCCAGTTTCCCATTCCTATACATTTGTGTATATTTTGTCTTGGCAGCTAGGTGGCTCAGTGGGTAGAATGGCAGAGTTGGAGTTGGGAAGACAAGTTCAAAATTGACTAGCTGTATGACTCTGGCCAAGTCACTTAACCCTGCTTCTCTCAGTTTCCTTAATAGTAAAATGAGTTGGAGAAGAAAATGGCAAGCCACAAATCGCTTCATCCTGTTTACCTCAGTTTCCTCATCTGTAAAATGAGCTGGAAAAGGAAATGGCAACAGTCCAGTATCTTTACCAGAAAAATCCCAAATAGGGTCACAAAGAGTCAGATATGACTGAAACAACTCAACAACAAACATTTTTTTCTTCCTCCTTAGACTATAAGCTCCTTGAGGGTAGGGATTGTTTCCCATTTGTGAGAATCTATCCCAGTGCCTGGAAGCAGCAAGTACTTAATAGATACTTAAAGACATTGCCATTCAGTTTCTTCTTGAAAGACCAACAATAAGAGGGAGCCTAACACCTCCCAGATCTCTCTGGGTCTCAATTTCCTCCTCTGAAAAACATGGATAATAACATCTGTGGCTTCCACCTACCTTAGAGGGCTGCAGTGAGGATCATAGGACCTCATGGATGCAAAACATTTTATAAAGAATAACTTTAACATTTGATGTAAATATCAAATATAATAAATAATAAAGCTATCAAATTTAATATATAAAATCAACTATTTTATTTTAGACCCATAATTTTATTGGCTTAGAGAATTTCCAGGGGGAGGATTATCTTTCTTAATGATGATCAACACTTCTTTTTTTTTTTAAAGCCCTTACCTTCCACCTTCCACTTTGGAAGCAATACTAAGGTAATAGAGCAGTAAAGGCTAGGCAACTGGTGTTAAATGACTTGCTCAGGGCCACACAGTTGGGCAGTGTCTGAGGGTAGATTTGAACCCAGGATCTCCTATCTCTAAGCCTGGCTCTCTATACACTGAGCCACCCAGCTGCTCTGATCTGCATTTATTCTGCAACTTCCAAACCTAGAACTGCCTAGAGCACCAAGGCATTAAAGAACTTACCCAGGGTCATATAGCCAGCATATTCTAGGGGTGGGATTTGAATCTGGATCTCTCTGACCTCAAAGGCTGAACTATATCCATTATTCCATGCTATAGTTTACAAAGCATTTTCCTCACCAAAACAACAACAAACAAATAAAACTCTATAAAGTTAGGAGTTAAGGTATTGTTATTCTTATTTTTACAGGTGAAGAAACTGAGGCTTCTTGACCTGCTCATGTTACATAACTAATAAATATCAAAGGCTAGATATAATCCTAGGTTTCATCTAGTACAATATTAATTTTCTTTAAAAAAAAACCAACTCTAACACCTTAAAAGCAATATTGTGTATAGGTTCCAAGATAAAAGGGCAGTAAGGGCTAGACAGTGGGGATTAAATGACTTGCCCAGGGTCACACAGCTAGGAAGTATCTGAGGCCAGATTTGACCAACCATTTCATTCCACCACCCCCAAAACCCTTCCATCTTAGACTCAATTCTGTGTATTGGTTCCAAGGCAGAATAGTGGTAAGGGCTAGGCAATGGGGATTAAGTGACTTGCCCAGGGTCACACAGCTGGAAAGTGTCTGAGGTCATATTTGAACCCAGGACTTTCCATCTCCAAAGGTCTGGCTCTCAATCGGAGTCCCCTAGCTGTCTCTGATACTGTTCTTTCTGACACAACACTTTGTCTCTCTTCAGAAACTATCAAAGGCTGATTGATTTACTTTGATGATTACAAGATCAAGCTACTGAGTTTTGAAAAGTTTCATAACAGTTGACCATATTCATCAGCCAGAGATTTAAAGTTGTGGAGAGCTAGAAGAAAATATTTTTACAGATGAGGAAAGCAAAACTGATGGAGGTGAATTGGATTATCAATTCCCACCAATAAAGATTCCATAAGAGACACTTGAATCTGTTTCTTCTTCTACACAAGGCCAACTCTAGTCTGCTCTACTGGCCACCATCGCCATTGCCATCACCAGCGCCATGGCCTTCAACATCTCCATCACCAACCTTGTGGTCATTTACCCTCAGAACAAGAAAGCCTGTCTCCAATTGGCTTGACCTCCACCATTTTGGCTCTGGTAAATTTCAGTAGCTATTTCTCCCTTTCCCCCCTCCATGGCTCCACCCCAATATCCACTGCCATTTTTCTCAGGCCACAGCACTGTAATCAGATTGCCTCCAGGTTGAGCCTGTGGGAATCAATCCTTTCTCCATTCATTGGCAAGAAGAATAGGGAGAGACCTTGTTTAGCCTTCCCTGTTGTACAGAAGACAAAAGCTCTGTCCAGCTCCATATCTTACAGGCTGAACCTCTTACCCCGCTCCCCCTGCCTGATGAAATACAATCGTTAAGGAGAAAATGGATCAATCCAGTTTGTCTTCTCCGGGGTGCCATCTCGGAGCAGAGCCATGGAGGGGGAAGGAAAACGACTTGGAGAAAAGCAGCCAACAAAACCACTGAAATCAGAGATGGAGGAGAGGTCTTGAGTCATCCAGTCTATCTCATTCAGTCAATGAAAGAGGAAGGTTTTTTTCTTTTTAATTGTGTGTGTTCCACCTTCTGAAAGTTTTGTATGGAAGGTCTCAGGGGACCAGATTCTATTAAATGCCTCCATTGAAAATGGCCTCAGATGACCAAAGGTGCCAATGAAAAGGGGTTGATGACAGCCTTATCTGTGGCTGCTCTCACTGTCGGGGCCCCTGTGGCCGGAGGGGCACAGGCAAGAGGCTCTAGGGAGTGGTTGGAAGGAATGATTCTGACCCTGGGAGGGGGAGAAATGATGTGATCTGGCCAATGGGAGCAATTAATAGGCCATTATTATCCCACAGAACAGAGCTGGATTCCTCTTACTACACCCACAGAATGTTAGTGAGAGCGCAGAAAAACGTTGATGTCCCTGGAGTGCCCCTAGGAATGCTTCTACTTCAAAGCTTTAAGGGGCTCTGATTTCTTTAGTGAGCAAGTCACCCCCTTACCTGTATTGATCTTGGCTCCTTCTGTTACTGGGACCAAAACATTCATTTCCTCTGAAGGAAAGCAATAACTAAGGTGGGACCACTGGGCTTTGCTTTGAGGTGCATGGGTATATTCATAGCTCTCATTTATATTGTGCTCTACGGTTTGCAAAAATACTATCTCATTTTTGTCTAGCAATGCTGGGAGATGTGAAGAGTGAATCAAACTCTCTTTGTCTATCAATCAGCAACTTTTAAGTTATGTATTAGATTGTTATCGATTGATTATTGATTTGAATCAATAAATATATAATCAAATATATAACAATCTAATACATAACTTAAGTGTTGCTGATTGATAGACAAAGAAAGTTTGATTCGCTCTTCACAGAGGTAGATGTTATTGTTCCCATTTTATAATTGAGGAAACTGAGGCTCACAGAATTTAATTTGCCCCTGATCAAATAACTGATAAGTATCTGAGGCAGGATTTGAATGCAGGTCTTCCTGATTTCAGGCCCAGGACTATAGCCACTGCTATAACTATCTAACAAATCTAGATATGTTAGATATCTAGAGTACTGACTCTGGATTCAGGAAGAACTGGGCTCAAATCTTGTCTTTGACATTTATAAATATGTGATTCTAGGCATTTCCAACTTCTCTGGGCTAAAAGTAACTTCCCCATAGTAAAAGTTATAAATGTGATGCTCTCAGTCCCTGAAGCTCCCTTTATGACGAGTTCCTCAATCTACCTTTTATTATGCTTTTACTATGTTCCAGGCACTTCCATAGGTGTTGTGAGCACAAAAACAAAAATCCATCAAACTTGGCACTAACTTGTGTTTTTAGGGGTAGGTAACACAGTGAATAGATCACCAGATCTGGAGTAGGGAGGACCTGGATTCAAATTTGACCTCAGCGGTGCAACCCTGGGCAAGTCATTTAATTCTGATTGCCTAGCCTTTGCTGCTCTTCTGACTTAGAACTGATACTTAGAAAATAAGAATTAAAAAACAAACTAGTGCTTTTATAGCTCCTTAAGGGCTTAAAATCACTTATTTCACAACAACCCTATGAGGTAGGCAATTCAAGCTTGGCTATCCCCCTTTAATGGATGAGGAAACTGAGGCTCAGAGACACAAAGACACTTGCCCTAAGTCAATACCCATTTCTCCTGGTTCTCCTCTGATCTCTTTGACTGCTTCTTTTCAGTCTCCCTCCTAGATTCTCCTCCAGATCACACCATCAATGATCTCATCAGCTTCCATGGATTTAATTATCATCTCTATACAGTAGATCTGAGATCTACCCATCCTGCTCTAGTCTCTCTGCTGACATCCAATCTTACATCTCCATCTGCCTCTCAGACATCTCAGACTGGATGCCCAGGAGACATCCTAAGCAACAGAAGTCATCTTTCTCCCTAAATCCTCCTATTCTCTACCTCCCCAATAACTATTAAGGGCACCGACATCCCCCTGTCCCCCAGGCTCACAACCCAGGAATCATCCTGGATTCCTCACTATCTCACAACCCTCACACCCAAGCTATTGTCAATTCCCATTGATTTGACCTCTGCAGCATCTCTTGAAGATTTCACCTCTCAAATACATCCCCATCTCTTCTCCGATGCTGTCCCTCACCCAGTGCAGGTTCTCATTTATTACAATATTACAATAATATATATTATACTCTAGTACTATATGTATGTATGATGCTAAATATAATATAGCTCTAACAATAGTTATAGGTGGGTCTGCCTGTCTCAAGCGCTTCCCCACTCTGATCCATCCTCCATTTGACCACTAAAGTGATTTTTCTGATGCTCAGATCTGATCATGTCACTCCCTTACTCAATAAACTCCAGTGGCTCCCTTCTCTAGAATCAAATACAAAATCCTCTATTTGGCATTCCAAACCCTTCATAATCTACCTTTCTAGGCTTCTTCCACCTCATTCCCTACCAGGTAGTCTTTGATTCAGCACCACCAGCCTTCTGGCTATTTCTTGAACAAGACTCATTTTTTAGCTCTGGGTATTCTCCCTGGTTTTCTCCCAGTCCTGAAATGCTCTCCTTCCTTTATTCCCACTATGGAACTCCCTGACTTCTTTTAAGACCCAACAATAATCCCACCTTCCCCAGGGAGTCTTCCCAATATCTCCTAATTCTAGTGCCTTCCTTCTGTTAATTGTTTTCTAGAAATCCTATGGATGACTTGTTTTGCATTTATTTGTTTGCCTGATGTCTCCACCATTTAGACTGTAAGCTTCTTAAGGAGTGAAACCATCTTTTGCCTCTTTAAAAAAAATAATAGTTCTTAGCAGAGTGCCTGGCACATAGTTGGCACTTAATAAGTCAGCCTTCCTTCCTTCCTTTCTCTCTTTCTCTCCTTCTTTCCTTCCTTCCTTTCTTTCCCTTACCTTATGTTTTAGAATCAATACTGTTTACTGGTTTCAAGGCAGAAGAGTGGTAAGGTCTGGACAATAGGGGGTTAAATGACTTGCCCAGGGTCACACAGCTGGGAAGTGTATGAGTCCAGATTTGAACCTAGGACCTCTCATCTCCAGGCCTGGCTCTCAATCCACTGAGCCACCCAGCTGCCCCCAATAAGCATTTATTAATGTGTCACTCGAATGGCTGACAGAAGGGAAGGGGCAGCATTTTACCTTGGATTTTCTGACTCCCAGGCTAATGCTCCATCTACTCTGTCTCAGTGGCAGAGTCACTTTCACAAGAAGGGAGGGGGGAAATGTAGGAAGAACTTAAAGAAATTAGCTTCATAGACATTAGTTCAGGTGCTCAATTAAGCTTAGGGGAGTTGTGTTTTCTTTTGAGGGGAAAAAAGTCTCTCTGCCATCCAGTTCCCCATTGTTTATCTAGCATGCAGACAGCTAGCTCTCCATTGATTCTCATGAAACTAATCCACAGGCCTGATAATTCTCCCCAAATCCCACTGGTCTCATCCCACTTCTTAGCAAGAAATTTCAAGTAAAAAAGGCCACAGGGCGGGTTCTGATTCCTGGGTCTCTATTAATTTTCCATGCTGTAGGAGAGATGCACCCGCTCAGCAATACTGCCCTAAATAATTAAAGTCCAGAGAGATGTGTCCTGGTATACTAGTACAATGCGCCTCGGGTGGGGGCTTTTCTTTGAGCCTTTTCATCATCCCTCTGCTAGCATCCAAGAGCAAGATGGAATTCATTACAGTGGGTGGTCCCCCTCTTCCCCTTATCAGTGACAGAGAGTGAGGCTGGAAGAATGCTGGAAGCTAAGAGAGATAATAATCTTACCACCTGCCCGCAGCACTCATACTGGTTGCCAAATCCTGTTGCCTCTCAAATCCATTCCCTTCTTCACTTGCAAGGCCAATGCATCTAGGACAGCTCCTTGTCTGCTCCTGCTTGGACCAGCATCCCTGAGATCAGTCTCTCCTCTTTAATTCACCTTACCCAGAGCTATCAAAAATAACCTTCCTCCTTTCCTCTCCTGCTCAAGAGCCTTCAGTGGCTCCCTGGTGTCTGATGGGACTGAATGTGTGATTTTGTCCATATTAAGAATTCCTTTTGAAGAAAATCCTTCTACCAAAGCAGGTCATTGCTTTATCTGCAACGTCGAGTCTTAGAAAGTTTAGGGCAGCTGGGTGAATCAGTAGATTGAGAGCCAGGCTTAGAGATAGGAGATCCTAGGTTCAAATCTGACCTCAGACATTTCCTAGCTGTGTGATGCTAGGCAAGTCACTTAGCCTCCATTGCCTAGGCCTTGACACTCTTATGCCTTGGAACCAATACATGGTATTGATTCTAAGACAGAAGGTAAGGGAAAGAAAGAAAGAAAGAAAGAAAGAAAGAAAGAAAGAAAGAAAGAAAGAAAGAAAGAAAGAAAGAAAGAAAGAAAGAAAGAAAGAAAGAAAGAAAGAAAGAAAGAAAGAAAGAAAGAAAGAAAGAAAGAAAGAAAGAAAGAAAGAAAGAAAGAAAGAAGAAAGAAAGAAAGAAAGAAAGAAAGAAAGAAAGAAAGAAAGAAAGAAAGAAAGAAAGAAAGAAGAAGAAAGGAAGGAGAAAGGAAGGAAGGAAGGAAGGAAGGAAGGAAGGAAGGAAGAAGGAAGGAAGGAAGGAAGGAAGGAAGGAAGGAAGGAAGGAAGGAAGGAAGGAAGGAAGAAGAAAGAAAGGAAGAAAGGAAGAAAGGAAGAAAGAAAGAAAGAAAGAAAGAAAGAAAGAAAGAAAGAAAGAAAGAAAGAAAGAAAGAAAGAAAGAAAGAAAGAAAGAAAGAAAGAAAGAAAGAAAGGAAGAAAGGAAGAAAGGAAGAAGGAAGGAAGGAAGGAAGGAAGGAAGGAAGGAAGGAAGGAAGGAAGGAAGGAAGGAAGGAAGGAAGGAAGGAAGGAAGGAAGGAAGGAAGAGAGAAGGAGGAAAATGAGGTCAAGAAGTATGTGGAGATTCACATAGCCAGTATACCTTAGAGGTGGAAGTTGAACTCAGGTCTTCTTGCCCCCAAGGCTTGCTTTATATCTACTCTATAGAATATATTATAAATGCCTTAGTCTGGCATTTCAGACCCTCTATAATATGGCTCCTCTCTAACATTCCAGATTGTTGTTTTTTTAGATATTATTTCCTGTCACAAACTCTGTTTTCCAGCAGCACTCAACACTTTGCTGTCCCAAGGATGTCACACTCCATCTCTCATCTCTGCATCTTTGTCCAAGCCATCACCAATGTGCAGAATGTCTTTTCATTTCTTCTGGACAGAATCATTGACTTCCTTCAAGGCTTAGCCCAAGGCTTCCTCCTCTGTATAGCCCTCCCCTCTTCCTACCAGTCAACAGTGTCTCTTCCTTCTCAAATGACCTCCTTTACAAGGAGAGAAATAATTCTGTGCCCCCTCCCCAACAGACTAGGAGCTCCCTGAAGTCAAGGACAGCTTCAGTCCTTTGTCTTTGCATGCCCAGTGCTAGCATCGAAGGGGGACTGAACCTGAAATTGAATGCACCAGATGGTGCTTTGGAGAATTGGATTGGCAGCAGAGATGAGTTTCAGAGAAATGTCTTCTTTCTTTTGCCCAGTGACCCTTGGGGTTTGCATCCAGTTATTGGAAGAAGACTGGCTGGGGGTGAGGGTGGGGGTTGGACTTTGAGGGTGGCCATCTATGGCTCTGGAGATAAACAGAGCTAATCAATATGGACAGGGATTGGACAGATGACCTTGGCCTAGCTGTCTACCTACTGTTCAAAATCACAGAGCTTCTCTTCCTCAAGGAAGCTGTCAAGGAGAATTCTCCAAGAAAACACAGCATGTAAGAACTGGAGGAGCCTTAGAACAGGAATACCAGAGCTGGAAGGGGCTTAGAACAGAGAATATTAAAACTAGGATGGACCTTAGAACACAGAATGTCAGAGCTGGAAGAGGCTTTAGAACAGGGAATGTCAGAGTCAGAAAGACTCTCTGGAAATAGAATAACCTATCAGAGATGCCTTAGAATACAGAAAAGGGAATAACTGGGCTGAACTGAGTTTTAAGTTCTGGCTCTACCATTCCCCTCCTGTGTGACCTTGGGTAGGATGCTTTCCCTTTCCCTTTATGTTCCTCTTTTCTCAGTTCTCAAATCAGAAGATGGGCCTCTGTGATGTCTATGGTCATGAAACCCACAAAAGGGGTTCTGGGATGTAGAGGCTTACAGGGAACTTATAAGCCATCTCTGACAGATGGTGAGACTGAGGCTCACGTGAGGGGCATGCCTTCCCCAAGGTCACCCAGGTAGTTACCTGTGCCACCTCCTCCTCCTTCCCAGCTCCTTCCACTCCACCTGGCTGCCTACCAAAGCCAGTCTCTCCAGCTCCCTGCTCAGATGGGGAAATGTTCCAACCAACCTGCCATCACCCTCATCAACACATTTCCAGTCTTTGATGGAGGGAGAAACCAGAGCCATTGAGAGGATGACTCTGTAAATAAATGAAAAAAAAATTCTTTGCTTGGCAAGATGGAATCCTGCCATGGTGACCCGTAACCAATCGCTGTTCCCTTATCCCTGGGTGACACAGTCTCACAGTCTTAATTTAAACCAATCCAGAGCCAAACACAAAGATCCTTGTTACCTGACCCTCTCCAATTGTGCCATCTTATCTTCCAGTCATAGGGTTTCCCTTAATGGGACACTTGAAAGGGCTTTCTGGGTGAAGCAACCGTACTCCTTTGCCTACAAGGAAAGGGGCTAATTGTACCCACTGAGCAACTGTCTTTTGTGTTAGGAGAACAAAGCCCGATCCCAGGGAGTCCTCCCACCTTTAAAGAGCTTCCTTGGAGGTGAGCAGAAGAAGGGAACGGCCTGTGAGGGCTGGAGAATTGCTTTCCTTGGAATTGTCGAATGTCCCTGAGCTGGAAGAGATCTCAAAACCTGAGAAACATGGAGAAGGAGGAAAATAAAAAGCTGGAGGAAGCCTTAGGTTTGTCTAATCTAATGCCTAGTTTTACATTCAAGAGTCAGGAGAGAGAAGGGGCTTAGAAGGATGGAAACACTTGTTTAGAAGGAATTTAGAACCTAGAATGCAGGAGCAAAAAGGGAGATTTTGAAAAGAGACAGTCTGGAGTAGGAGGGACCTTAGAGATATTATCTTGTCTGGATCTTCATTTTATTGTTGACTTACAACTGCTCCCCTCCTGGTAGAGTTGTAACCAGGCAGAGGCAGCCAAGGCTTTACTCAGTGGATAGAGCACAGGCTTGGAGTCGGGAAGACTATTTTTTTTAGTTCAAATATAGTCTCATTATCTGGGTGACCCAGGGTAAATCATTTTATCCTGTTGACCCTTAGTTTCCTCATCTGTAAAATGATCTGGAAAAAGAAATGGCAAACTTAGCTGTGTGACCCTGGCCAAGTCACTTCACTCTGGTTGCTAGAAAGGAAGAAAAAAGAGAGGAAAGAAGGAATCGGAGCTCATCGTCTAATTGGCTAAACATAGTTAGCTTAAATAAAAATCTGCTAGAGCCTGGCACATAGTAGGTTCTTAATAAACACTTAATTCCATCTGGTCCAACTCTCTCATTTACAGAGGAGAAAACAGTGATCCCAGAGGTCCTAGGACAGTCCCATGACTTCAGTTCTGGTCCTCTGTGCCCCATCTCTTCCTTTCTTTACAGGAAGGGTTCATCTCCTTCCTTAGGTCGAGCTCATGCTGTGTGGCATTAGTCAGGTGCAGGGCCCCCCATTGAAATTCATTCCCCTTATGAAGGAGCTGCAGTGGAGCATGTTTGTGGAACACAGCTAACACCTTGAAAAGAAAGGGCAGAATGGGAAGAGACCATTTAATTATTATCTAAATCAGTCCAGATGCTACAAGGAGAGAATTGAAGTCTTCGGTGTTGTTTCTGTGGCGCTGCTTTTAATGTTCTCTTATCAAAACAGAGTTTGTTTTTAAAAACAGGAGGAAACCCCCCAACCTTCTGGGCTAAATGTTCCAAAAAACCCAGGGGCCATCGAACCACAATGCAGAGAGATGGGGGATGGAGGGGTGGAAGGGACTTGGAGAGGATTAAATAACTCTTGTGCTGCCTTTTCCCAGAGTCTCCTTCTCCCTTGGAATGGCCTGGGCTTAGACAGCTGGATTTCCCTGCTAGCAGATGCTGGTCCCTGCAGGTACCATGTATCTCCTGTCCTGACATGTGTGCATCAGTCTTCTGGCTCAAAGGAGTCTCCCAGAAATGGCTGAGAATTTCACATTGATGACCTTGTCTGCTTGTGAATTAATGAAATTAACCATTTTTCTAGCTTCCATTGAACCCCAAAAGCTAGAGCTAGAATGGACCTCAGGAGCCATCTAGCCCTACCTATAGTAGAGATGAAAAAGACTCTTGAACCCA
Source organism: Monodelphis domestica (assembly GCF_027887165.1). NCBI lineage: Eukaryota > Metazoa > Chordata > Mammalia > Didelphimorphia > Didelphidae > Monodelphis > Monodelphis domestica. The sequence continues at coordinate 29,645,517 of NC_077229.1, forward strand.
GAACAGGGGGTCAGGGGGCAGTCAGGTCGCTCATTGGATAAAGAGTCAAGCCTTGAGACAGGAGGTCCTAGAGTCAAATCTGGCCTCAGACACTTCCTGGTTGTCTGACCCTGGGCAAGTCACTTAACCCCCATTGTCTAGCCCTTTTGCTCTTCTGTCTTGGTTCTAAGATGGAAGGGGAGGGTTTAAAAAAATGGTACATGGGTTCAAATCCTGTCTCTGATATGAGTATGTCTCTATGTGTATTACTAATGCTATTTTATTTATTATTATGTTATATCTTATTATATTAATAAATTATATAATATAATAATATAGGATACAATATAATACTATATAGTATATAATAGAATACAAAACCATTCTAATATATTAATAATTGCTATTGTTATACATTAATAACTAATATTATTACATGTTATAATTAATATTATTAAGCATTAATAATATTAATAGCTAACATTTATATAGGGTCTACTATGTGCCAGGCACTGTGCTAATCACTTTATAAACATTATCTCATTTGCTCTTCATAACTAGCCTGAAAGGTAGGTGCTTTTATTATCCTCATTTTTATAGTTGGGGAAACTGAGGCAAACATCAAGGAAGTGACCTTGCCTAGGGTCACAATAGCTATGAAGTGTCTAAGGCTGAATTTGAATTCAGATCTTCCATGGACACCAGTCCTTGTGCTCTATCTACTGCCCTACCTAGCTGTCTCTAAATCCCCAAAGTCCCTGGGCCTCAGTTTCTTCTTCTGAAAAATGAAGGTATTGAACTAGATGGGCATTGAGGTCCATTCAAGCTCCCAGACCATGTTCTTATGACCTATCAAAGCATCCCATGGTTCCCTTCAGAGAATGAACCCTGGGCCAAAATTGGTCCAGTATTCTCTCTAACAGACTCATATATCATCATTATGGTTAAAAAAAAAAAGTAGGATTCTTTGTACTAGATCCAAGAGGGCATGTACTATTTCATTATCATCTTTATATCCCTTTGGGACACAGAGTCTACTTGGCAGAACTGATGGAGTCCTGGGCTTGGAGCCAGGGAGGTCTGAATTCAAATCTCACCTCTGACACTTACTAGCTATGGAAAACTGGACAAATTACTCAAATTCAGAGCCTTGGGCAACTCCTCAGGACTGACCTGGTAAGTTGCAGATGGGCTAAATCTGCAAAAACCCTGTCTTAGCAACAACTTTAAGACAGAAGGGCAAAGGCTAGGCAGTTGGGGTAAAGTGGCTTACCCAGGGTCACACAGCCAGGAAGTGTCTGGTGGAGGATCTAGCCTCCGTGTTGATGGCTGCTGACTGGTGAGGGTGGTGGTTGTTGAAGGTTAGAGTGACTGTGGCAATTTCTTAAAATAAGATGACAAGGAAGTTTGCTCCATTCATTGATTCTTCTTTTCACTTGTCCACTTAGAGGCCATTGTAGGGTTACTAATTGACCTAATTTCAATATTGTGCCTCAGGGAATAGGGAGACACAGGGAGAGGGAAATGGGAAATGGCCAGTTGATGGAACAGTCAGAACACACCCAATATTTATCAATTAAGTCCATCATCTTATATGGTTGAGGTTCAAGGGGACCCAAAACAAGTATAATGGTAGCATCAGAGATCACTGATCACAGATCACCACAATAGATATAATAACAAAAAAAATGATTGCAAGAATGACTAAAATGTGACACAGAAACATGATGTGAGCTCATGCTGTCAGGAAAATGGCGCCAATAGACTTGCTGGACTCAGGGTTACCAAAGCCCTTCAATTTGTCAACAACACAATACCTGCAAAGCACAATAAAACAGGAAGGTGTCAGAAGGGAAGAAGAGATCAGCTTCTGAATAAAAGTCTTTAAATGCTTAACAATAGTTTATATTTTATGCTGGAGGGAATAGGGAGATATAACAGTTTCTTGAGGGAAAGGTAGGTGACATGGTCAGATCTGCACTAAAGAAGCATCTGGAGGATGAACCAGAGTGGAAAATCAAGCAGCTCTATGATCCTTTACCTTCTAAAGAGAATCTCTCCACAGAATTGGTCTCTTCCATCAAGTCCAGGAGCCTAACCCATAATCTCTCCTTAGAAGTCTCTCTCCATCCCTGCCAGCCAACAAGTCCCTGGACTGAATCTCCTCAGCATGTGGCACCCAGCATGATCAGAGCACACCAAGGGAATGGCTGCAGGCCAGCAGCTGGGGGATGACTAAGAGACTAATACAAATTAATTCCTGTCTCGCAGGTATGTTGTGAGTCTTACTTTATTAATATGGGCAAAGGAAGCAGAAAATGAAAGGCATTGTGCAGAGTAAAGGGGTATTATCATAATACACATGGCACTTTTCTTCTTCAAAAGGCACTTTGCAAATAGTCACAAATTAATTCTTCTAGAATTCCAGGGAAGGAGGTGTAAGGATTGTGATCTCCTGCCTGAAAGATACAGGTACAGAGACAGACAGATAGATAGAGAAACAGAAAGAGACATGGAAGGGAAGGGAAAAGGAGAAGGGAAGGAAGGGGAGGAAAGGAAAAAAGAAGAGAAGGGAGGGGAAGGGAGGGTAGGAAAGGAGAGGACAGGACAGGAAAGGAAAAGGAGATGAGTGATGGAATGAGGAAGTCCAAGGAGATGGCATCTCCCAGAAAATAAACACCTTTAAAAGCCAGGTCTAGAGAGTCAGTGTTTCAGGATATGATCATGTACCCAATGCTAGAGTGCTGGAGGGAATAAGTCCCTTGAAGCTATAGAAGGAGGATGTAAAACTAAAAGACACGACAGTAGGCTTCTCTTATTGACTCAGATGTGTGAAAATAGGGGTGGGTTTTCCCCTTCTCTGAACCTCAATTTCCTCATTTATAAAATGAAGGAGTCAAACTAGACCATGGCCAAACAGGATGCTGTGGGCTTACGGTCACTTAGAAGTCCAATATTTGATGAGTATATGAGTGGAATAAAAGAATTTCCATGGCACAGAAAGACTGTGCCCAGTAGGTAAAAGAAAGGCTAGGCAAACTTTTAAGAAAGGTGGTTCGGGGGGCATCTGGGTAGCTCAGTGGATTGAGAGTCAGACCTAGAGACTGGAGGTCCTAGGTTCAAATTTGGCCTCAGACACTTCCCAGCTGTGTGACCCTGGGCAAGTCACTTAACCCCCATTGCCTAGCCCTTACCATTCTTCTGCCTTGGAGCCAATACACAGTATTGACTCCAAGATGGAAAGTGAGGGTTTAAAAAAAAAGAAAGGTGGTTCGGGGTTCTTGTTAAAGATAAGAGTATAGTTTTGAGTACCTCAGAGATCTGTACTTGGTCCTGTTCTAATCAACATTTTTGTTAATTACTTGGATAAGGGAAGATGATCAGACTGGCAGAGGATACCAAACCAAAGTGATGGACTGCAGAATCCCAGATTTAAAGCTGGAAGGAACCTTGGAAGTCATCTAATCCTTCCAACTTGTTCATTTTGCACATGTGGAAATTGAGGTCATCTTTTGTCCAAGGTCACACAGGTAGCATACAGCAGAAATGAGATTTGAATCCAGGCCTGCTCGCCTCAAATTCAGCATTTTTTCCACTTTACCACACTGGGAAACTGGGTTTGGGTCCCCCAGCTCTGCCATTAAAGTCCCAGCTCTGTGTGACCTTCGGTAAGCCACTCTTTTCAGAGCCTTCTCAGAACTTCCCACATCTGGAAAGATAGAGATTTGAGGAAATCATCTCCAAAGCCTTTTCCAGCTTTAATGAACTTGGTTTCTAATTTTCCAAAGAAGAAGTCTAAGATTCAAGCAAAGATGAGCTTTAGCTGACTTCCTCAGTGATTTAGTGCCACTGGGCAAAGCCTGTGAGGTTCTAGCAGCCCCAACAGCCTGCCTCATACACAATGCCCAAGCTGTTATGCACACACATGTGCTCACAGTCGTCTGTAGGCGGAAACCAAATGCTCCTATTTAATTAGCTAAATATCAAAGAAAATGTTTCAAACAAGGACATGATTTGAATCAGGAAGTCAGGCTTTCAGTGCCGTCTGGGAAGAGAGAATTTTAGTGCTTGGGGGAAAAAACAGAATGGATATTAAAGAAACTTCTAGAAAAGAGGGATGAGATGAGGTGGGGCTGTCTGGAGAACTGGGGAGAAAGGGATGCTATGTACAAAGTCTTGTGTCACTATAAAATACCAGAGCTGGGGGAAGGGAGAAGGGAAGACCTTTGGATAAAGAATGTCTTCATTGAGAGTGCCCAAAGAACACAAAATGTCAGAGCAGAGACATTTTATGCACTATTGAGTGCAACTCCATTTTACAGATGGAATTGGTCTCTTCAGAGGAAATGACTTGTTCAAGGCGACTGTGCTGAGCCATAGGTCAAGACTGTTAAATTAAATGGGTTTACTCCACTTGAAGGCAATTCCAGTAGTAAGCTCTTTCCCCTATTGTTTACCATCAGTTAAGTTTCCACCAATACAATTCCCAGGACCAGGAGTCTTTTCCTGCAAGAAGTTACAAACTTTCAACCCTTCAACTCTCACACACATGCTCAAAAGACAGGAAAGGACCAAAAGCAATTTCTTAGAATCACAGAATTTCAGAACTTCAAAGGTCTTTTCAGCAGTCATCTTTCTCAACCCCTACACAAAAGGCAACCCCACTAAGCCTGCCTAGGGCTAGGGGTTTTCCAGCCTCTGCCTGAAGATCTCCGAGGAGAGACAGCCCACCAGCTCTCAATTCAGCACATTCTGCTGCTGGACAGTTCTCATTGTTAGGAAGTTTTCTGGAACCTATCCAAATTAATTTGCCCTTTTGGAACTTTAGATCTGGGCTCCTTGAGCTTCCCTCTGGGGCCAAAGAGAGCAAAATCTAACCTATCTTGTATGTGACTCTTCAAATGCTTGGAGTTAGCTATCATCACCTCTCCTCTCAATCATCTCTTCACCAAGTTAAACATATCCATTTCCTTCATTATCCTCATACAACTTGTACTCAAAATTCTGCATCATCAGGATTGCTCTCCTCTGAACACTGTAGCTCATCAATACCATTCTTAAACTGCAGTGTCTAGAACTGAATACAAAACCCAAGTCAAGTGAACATGCATTTATTAAGTTCCTGCTGTGTCCCGGGCACTCCAGATGAGGTCTGATGAGAGAAGACTACGATAGAACTACCACCTCATATTTCTTGGAAGTTAAGCTCCTCTCCACTGACAACCCAAAGTCGCAGTAAGTTTGTGGTCTCCCACATTACACTGTTGATGCATCTTGAGATTACAATTCACCAAAACCCTTAGATTAAAAAAAATCCTTGCATCCTATCTCAGAATTAATACTGTATATTGGTCCTAAGGTGGAAGAATGGAAAGGGCTAGGCAATGGGAGTGAAAAGACTTGCCCAGGGTCACACAACTGGGAAATATCTGAGGCCAGATTTAAACCCAAAAGCTCCTATCTCCAAGCCTAGCTTTCACTACACTGAGTCACCCAGCTCTCCCCAACTAGATTTTTTTTTCAGAATAGCTGTTAACTTTGCCTCCTTGACCTTGCATTTCTGAAGTGCAAGCAAGACATGATATTTATTCCTATGGAATTTAACCTTATTTCACTCAGTCCAGTGCTATAGTCTGCCCAGTTCCTTTGGGGTTTAGACTTGCTCATCCTTCTCATGTTGATGTCATCTGCAAATCTGATTATCTTCCCTTATCCAAGTCATTAACAAAAATATTCATTAGAACAGAACCAAGTACAGATCTCTGATGTACTCCACTTAACACTAAACTGTTAACAATTACAGGTTGGTGGGGACAGCTAGGTGGCTCAGTGAATTGAGAGCCAGGCCTAGAGATGGGAAGTCTTGGATTCAAATTGACCCTAGATGTATGACCCTGAGCAAGTCACTTAACATCCATTGCCTAGGTCTTATTGCTCTTATGCCTTGGAACTAATACACAGTATTGATTCTCAGATAGAAGATAATGGTTTTTAAAAAACCCAATTACTTGTTGGGTTCATTCATCTAACAAGTTCTAAAGCCATTTGATTGCATTTTTGTCTATTCCATAGCATTCCATTTTCTCTTCACAAGAACAATATGATGGACTTTATCAAAAGTTTTACTAAAATCTAGATAAACCATAACCATAGCATTCCCCTCACCCACTAGTATGGGTATCCCATCCAAAGAGGAAATTAGGTTAGTCTGACATCATTAATAATTGATGTCATCTGCTTGATTGTCTGTGATCACTGACTTCCTTTTAAATGTTCACCAAGCATCTCTTTAATAATGTTTCATCATTTCCCAGAAATGAAATCATGCCAGCATTTGCCATCCTTTAGTTTGGGGCTTCTTCTCTTATTTAAAATATCACCAACAGTGATTCAGCCATCCCATCTATCAGTTATTCCAGGGCCAGAGGCATCTGAACCAGGCAACTTATATTCATCAAGGGCAGGTGAGTACTCTCACTATCTCCTTGCATATCTTGGGTATCAACTCCCTGCTAGTCATTTTGGTGCCATCATTTCCACTAGTGAGGTCATCTTCTTGGGCATAAAAAAACAAAGTTGGCTGCCTTTTCTCTCTTATTAGTTATCATTGATTCATCCACCCAAACAAAGATACTATTTCCCTTTTAAGCCTCCTTTTCCTCTCACTATAGCTTTAAAAGATCCCTTTGTTGCCCATAACTGCCATCATTAGCCTCAGCTTTTTCTGAGCTTTAGCATTCCCAAAGCATGATGCTCAGATGTGACACCATAGTAATCTGACCAAAGGTGGGTCCAGAAAGATTATCATTCCTTTTCTGTCTCTGTCTCTCTCTCTATCTTTCTCTCTGTCTCTGTCTCTCTCTGTCTCTCTGTCTCTTTCTCACCTTTTCACTATGAATATTACTAAATCAGTCAATCAATAAAAATATTTATTAAACACTTACAATGTGCCAAGCACTGTACAATTTGGGGCAGCTAAGTGGTATAGTGGATAGAGTGCCAGGCCTGGAGGCAGGAAGACTCATCTTTCTGAGTTCAAATCTGGTTTCAGACACTTGCTAGCTAAGCAAGTCATATAACTCTGCCTCATTTTTCTGATCTGTAAAATGAGCTGGAGAAGGAAATGGCAAAAAGATCCCCAAATTGAGTCAGGCAAGACCAAAATAAAAGAACAACTGTATGAGGCACTAAAAATACAAAGATAAAAATAAAGCAATCCCTGATCTGAAGGAACTTAACTTTTTATTAAGAGATACAGTATAAATACATGCAAGCAAATACAAAACATATTCAAGGTAAATATAAACTAATTTGGGGGTGATGCATAAAGTAAGGAGCAGACAAAGTTTTGTGAAAAAGGTAGTATCTGAGCTGAGCTTTGAGGAGGTAGAGGTGAAAAGGGAAATAGTTTAAGATATAAGGGATATCTGCCCATGTGATTTAGAGTGACCTCCAGTGGACTGTCAAAATCATCTTCTTAAAGCTAAAGTTTGATTATGTCACTTGCTCAAATAACTTTGATTGCTCCCTATTGTCCTTAGGATAAAACATAAATGCCTATGCCTTTAATGCTTTTACCCACCTTTCCAGGTTTATTTCCCATTACTTTCCTTCACAGATTATATGAATCAGACAAATTGGCTGCCATGATGCTTTTTTTTTAGCTTAATTTTCCACCTTCCATCTCTGGACCTTTGCACAGATGGTCCCAGATGCCTGGAATGCACTCTCTCTTCAACTCCATTTCTTATAAGCCTCAGATTCTTTTACATCACTCTGCTGCCTCAGAGAAGCAGAGAGGCAACACAGCACAGTGGAATCAATGCTGAATTTGGGGTCGGGGGGCTTGAGTTAAAATTATACTTTTTATACTTGTTATTTATTTGAATTTGGGTAATTCACATTCCTTTTCTGTCCTTCAGTTTTCTCCTCTGTAAAATGAAGGTATTGGACTTAATGACAAAAAATGTCCCTTTTAACTCCTTAATCTTAAATTACATCCCTTCTCTGGGTCTCAGTTTCCCCACATATAAAAATGTTTAAATTAAATAAAATAATCCCTATGGTTCTTTCCATCTCTAAATCCAGTGGAATACAGGTAAATGTTTAACAACTAGCCATTGGTGAGGGTGGGGGAAGGAAGGAAGTACACATGGCTCACTTTTAAGTATAATCTGCATTATTACTTTCTCAAGTCTAAAAAAATCAACAAAACACTACATCAAGCTCTGATTTGTAATATTTGCCAATTTCCGAGTTATAAATGCTCACACTGAAAATTTTACAACCATCTCTCTCAATCCAGTTCAAGCCGGCTCCAACATATCCTTGCAGCCCATGATCCCATGTTTTACACAAAGAAAGAGGAAAGAGGCACCCAGGATGAATAGATGTAGAAGGGTGGTAATCTATACCTGTGAAAAGAGTGCCCACTTCCATGTAATGAATTTAAGTAGGATTTAAAGCTTTGGGAGAAAACCTTGAGAAAAGCTTTGGGATGTTGTTATTATAATGGAGTACTGATCCAGGGCTGAATTGATGAGCCCCTTCCCTTGAAGGAGACAGGGGCAAGAATCTGGACCCATCAAGTGCACATTCAGAAATTACGTTCACATTCCCAATCAAACACCTACTGAGCCTATTCTATGAACAGAGATTTCCGTTTGTTTTGGCTGTGTTGATGGTAGCTTAAGGGAAAGGAGTACAATCAACAGCAAAATGAATACTCCTCCAGGTTCTCGTGACAGTGACTTGCATAGGGATCAGAAATTCAAGGTGAGGTGGACAGGCAGCACTTCTGCCTTCACCATTCTTTATTTTATTTTATTTTTTAAGAATCTGAAGTAGAAACATAGAATCAAAGACTTGAAGAAAACTCATCCTAGACTCAAGAGGAGAGAATTCTCTTCTGGTTTATTAAATGTTGGATTATAGGATCCTAATTCTAGAACTAGAAGGGACCTCAGGGACCATCTAATCCAATTCTCTCCTTTTACAGATGAGGAAACTGATTCCTAGAGGTGGCAATGCATGACATCCCAATTCCTACATCTTCACAGCCATCTCTATTCCCATGGAAACAGGGGATGTCTCTAATCTTAGTCTTCTCTGTCCAGGAACTCTTCTCTTCCATGGTTTAAGAGTTCATGGGTATTATCTATTAGACTCTAAGTCTCTTGAGGTCAAGGACTATCATATATTTTGTATTTGTATCTCCAGGGCTTGGTACAGTGCCTAGCACATGGTAAACAAGTAATCAATGCTTTTTATTTCATTCATTCCTTCATGTGGATTTTATCCAGACTCAACTGAGTGTTATTGCTAAGGCAAAGGATTCCTGGTTGCATGTGAATAGGAGTTTCTGTGGAATGTATGACTATAACCTTCCTTAGGACGGTAGTCTAAAAGATGAGGATAATGAGGCCCTGGAATGTAGACTATAAAAGATGGAAGACATTATAAGAACATTAGAACTGGAAGAGATTTTTGAGACCATTCAGGCCAAATAACTCATTTTAAAATGAGGAAACAGGTCCAGAAAAAGGTATGGACTTCCCCAAAGTGACTCTGTTAATGAGAGAGCCAACAGGGTCATAGGTTTTAGAGCTGGAAAGGACCTTAAGGGTCACCTATTTGAATCACTTTATTTGGCTCAGAGAAGCATAGACTTAGAGCCAAAAGGGACTCTAGAGGTCATCTCATTCAACTATCTCATCTTTATAGATGAGGACTCCAAAAGGATAAAGCAATTGCCTAAGATCACAAAGGTAGTGAGTAGCACAGATGAGGATTTGAATCGAGGATCTCCAACTCCAACCAGCCTGTTTTCTACTTACTATACTGAGCAGTCTCTCAAACTAGACTCTTCTCCTAGACCAGTTTGGTTTTTCCTCTTGCTGTGCCATGACCACACCTCTGAGACATCAGGCAATGGAAGATAGAATGTGAGACCAGAGGTTAGCAAAGCTCAGATTCCAATCATTTTTGAAGAGGGAGGGGAGAGAAAAAAAGAGTGGGGAGAGAGAGAGGAGAGAAAGGGAGGGAGAGAGAGGGGGGAGGGTGAGAGACAGAGGAGAGAGAGGAGGGCGATAGAGAGAGAGAGGGAGAGAGAGAGACAGAGACAGAGACAGAGAGAGAGAGAGAGAGAGAGAGAGAGAGAGAGAGAGAGAGAGAGAAGAGAAAGGGAGGGAGAGAGAAGGAGGAAGGGAGGAGGGAGGGGAGAGGAGAGAGTACAAACTGGAAAGTACTATATAAATGGTGGTTATTTTGATAAATTGATCTTTAAGGTCCTTCCCAGCTTTGACATTTCCCATTCTAAAGCCTCTTCCACTTTTCATAGTCTTTGCATCTAGATATGTGAGAAAACACACACACACACACACACACACACACACACACACACACACACGGGGGGGGAGGGGGGGCTGCTGTCTCCTAGCTTCCCCCAGTCTCCTTCATCTCCAACCCTACTACTGAACTATAGCTTGAGGCACCTCCCACTCCACATCAGTCAGTCTAGGCACCCATAGGCACGCACCCAAGGGAATGCATTCTAAGAGCCTTAAAATAGCTTCTTCATGCCCACCCCCAAGTTGTCTGCACATGGAGGGATGGAGCCCTTGGGAGCCACTGTATGCAGAAGCACCTTCCCCCAGAGCCAGCCCACGGGTTTGCCAACTCGGCACTTTCCCCTCCCTCCTCCCATCCCCTGGATCTTGGAGTTGGCTGCTACTGAAAGGTAAACCTGCATGTTCTTTCATAAAAGAGAATTGTAGACAATTAGGTCTGGGCAGAGCACAGCAGTCTCATTAGTGTCCGTTGTCAGGGTGTCAAGGTGATTGATGGGCTCTGTCCTGGAGACTCACTCCTCATTGAATCTTCTGACTTGAAACCCTCATCTCCAGGGTTAGACTGGGTTTGGGAAGGGAATTCTCTGGTGCTTCTCCAGGAGCTCTAACATACCTTTTGGCTAACTGTTCTTCCCTTCCATGTAATGGGGTCTGGGTGTGACTGTGTTCTAGTGTGACTATGACTATGTGACATGGTGTGACTGGGTTCAGATTTAGAACTACAAAATGTCCAAGCTGGGAAGGGTCCTTGAACATGGAATTTGAGATCTGGAAGGGGCCTTTGAGTCCAATTCCCTCACTGTACAGAAGAGGAAATTCCTATGACTTAGGGGAGGCATGTGATTTGTCCAACGAGTAACAGCTGGTCAATGACAGAAGTAGGGGCAAAGAGATTCAAAAAAAAGGGAAAGGATCTTTTGTGCAAAAAGTCTTTATAGAAGCTCTTTTTGTGGGGGCAAAGAATTGGAAACTATAGGGGTGTCCCTCAACTGGGGAATGGCTGAACAAACTGTGGTATATGATAGCGATGGAATACTATTGTGCTCTAAAGAATGAAGAACAGAATGATTTCAGAAAGAGCTGGAAAGACCTAAGTGAACTGATGTAGAGTGAAATAAGCAGAACCGGGAGAACACTGTACACAGTAACTGAAATATTGTGGAACAATCAAATGTGAGAGACTTTGCTACTAGCAGCAATGCAGTTTTCCAGGACAATTCTGAGGGACTTAGGACAAAGAATGCTTTCCATGGCCAGAGAAAGAACTGTTGGAGTAGGAATGCAGATGAAAACATATGATTTATCACTTGTTTATTTGAGTTTATGTTTTAGGATTTTGGCTCTATAAGATTATTCATTTGAAAAAATGAATAATATGGAAAAAATGTTTTGTGTGATCATATATGTATAATCCAGAGTCAGCTCTGGGAGGGAGGAGGGAAGAAGGGAGGGAGACAGTATGGATCATATAACTTTGGCAAACTTATGTGGAAATTTGTTATTAAAATTTTTTAAAGAAGTAGGGGTAGAGCTGTGGTCTCCTGATGTGTTGCTAGGTTCTTTTCCTTCACCATGACTCCTGATCACATTTGATCACTGTTAAGAAGAGTCATGTTGAGGAATGGGAAGTAAAGCTGGGCTCCTTTCTGATTTGGAAGCAATTCCAGGCAGTCAGAGTGTGAATTCTCATCCTGTTTCCTCTACTTCTACCAGGCTGCTCTTTTTACTGTTTTCTGCTCACACAATACCCAGTCTCACTTCCACTCCTTTGCCATGCTGTTCCAGGGTCCAGACACATCCTACTAATTTCTCTCCCTGTGTCTACATTCTCTCTGCCACTGAAGTCCCACCTCCACCATGATGCCTTCCTGGCTACATCTCTCTGTCTCCTCTGAACTCTGCTGCCTCCTCATTCTTGTACTGTCTTGTGGCTACGTCCTCCCATCCCCAGTGCTGGACACAGGTGGACACTGTGCATTGATTGATTGATTGACTGATATTACTGTGGCAAACAGAGTATTGGACTCCAAGATAGCAAGTCCTACAATTCAATCCTCCCTTGGACACTTACAGACCATGTGAGCTTGGGCAAATGACTCTCTCTTTCCAAGCTTTTATCTTCTTAATTCTAAAATGGGAAGGAGGACTAGATGGTCTCTAAGGCCTTTTCAGTTCTAAATTGATGATTTTATGAACTTACCCATCAGAGCCTCAATTTCCTCCTCTGTAAAATGGGGGATTCAATACCTGTACTATAAAGATATAATCCGTATAATTCCCCTTTGGGGAGCAGGGGGTCCTTACTTGTTGTTAAGAACATATATATGTATATATGCATATATATATATATATAAATTCTAGTACCTATAGTATATAGCTATAACCTACATAAATCCCTTTTGGGGGGATCTTCAATAATTTTTAAGGGCACACATATATATATTTATAAATATATAAATTCGAATACCTGTAATTTAAGAGTATATGTGCATGGGGGCAGCTGGGTGGCTCAGTGGATTGAGAGTCAGACCCATATACAGGAGGTCCTGGGTTCAAATCTGGCCCCAGACATTTCCTAGCTATGTGACCCTGGGCAAGTCCCTTAACTCCCATTGCCTAACCCTCACTGCTATTCTGCCTTGGAACCATTACATAGTATTGATTCTAAGGAGGAAGGCAAGGGTTAAAAAATAGAGTATATATACATACATATATGTATATTCTTTAAAACACACATACACGATTACAATTCTTGTAGTATACAGTTATATTAACTTATATAAATTCCCTCTTTAGGGAAGGGCTTCAATAATTTTTAAGCATGTGTATATATATATACATGCAAATATATGTATACTCTTTAAAATATATATGAATATATAGACAAACATTACAATACCTGTAGCATATAGCTATAACCTACATAAATCCCTTGGGGGGGTATTCAATAACTTTTAAGAGTATATATATATGGGGTAGTCAGGTGACTCAGTAGATTGAGAGTCAGGTCTAGAGATGGGAGGTCCTGGGTTCAAATTTGACCTCAGAGACGTTCTAACTGTGTGACCCTGGGCAAGTCACTTCCCTAATGCCTATCTTTTACTGCTCTTCTGCCTTAGAACCAATATACAGTATTGATTCAAAGACTTCAGAAGGTAAGAGGTTTTTTTTTTTAATTACATGAACATGTGCTTTTATATATATATATACAAAAATTATAATCCCTACAGTAAATAGTTATAAATTCCCTCTGGGGATGGTCTTCAATACTTTTTAAATATATATATATATATACAAGTATGTAGAAAAATATATAATATATAATAGTATAACTATATATAAATAAGATATGATAAATATATAGATAATGTAATATATAAGATATAGAAATGAAATATATATGAAACATTCAAGCATATAAAAGGATAATACAGCTATATAACCCACACAAATTCCCTCTTTGGGGGAGGGTTTCAATAATTTTTAAGAGTGAGTGTGTATATATATTTATCTTCTTTAAAATATATAGGTATATGTGTACAAAAATTACAATACTTGCAATATATAGCTATAACCCACATAAATCTCTTCTTGGAGGAGTCTTCCAAAATTTTTAAGAGTATATCTACACACATATGTATGTTCTTATATATATATATATATGTATATATATATAATGTATATTTTAAATTTCCTCTTGGGGGAGTCTTCCATAATTTTAAGAGTACACACATACACATGTAAAATTCTTTAAACATTCATATATATTTATATAAATTATAATTATATATAAATATAGAAATTATATATAATAAATATATATTTATTTATTATTATTTATATTATATATTATATATTTATAAAATATATAATAAATATATAAATATATATAAATATATAAACATAAATATATAAATTATAATCCCTGCAGTATATAACTATTATCTGCATAAATCACCTCTGGCTGGGATGTTTCTCAAAAACTTCTAATAGTATAAAGGAATCTTTGAGACCAAAAACTCTGAGAAGCAGAGGGCGAGAGGTTGGCTGTGACTTCATTTATATTCAAAACTCCAGGTTGAGTAAAGACCTTCTACCAATGCAGTTTTATATGCCACCTGATCGGTGACTCGGGCTGCTGCCTAGAGTATTGCAAGTTTTAGTGACTGGCTCAGGGTCACACAGCTCATAAACATTAGGAGCTGGATTTGAATTTGAGTCTCCTTGGCTCCAAGTCTGATACTCTATGCAGTGAGTAGACAGACTGGTGGGGTCAATGGCAGCTTGTGTGGATGGGAAGGCAGTGGATATATCTCAGAAGTTGCCCACGAGACACTCAATATGAGAGAGTATGGAGCCCAAGGGCAGGAGCCCCTGTCCTGATATCTGGATCTCATTTGATGGGCGAGAGGAGAGGAGTGCAGAGGTTAAAGAGTGTCTCCTTCCCTTCTTTTTGTATCAGAGATGGAGTCAGAAATGGTAGAGAGCCTTCCCTTGGCTTGATGTAGGAAGAAGCACCATGCCCATTATACTTCTCCAATAGAAAAATGAGCTGCCTTTGGAGATGGTCGGCTCCTTCTCATTGGGATGAATGAATGAAGCATTTACCAAGAGTGTCCTATGTACAAAGCATTGTACCTAACACTGAGGATACAAATAAAAAGTAAGACAATCTGTGCTCTCCAAGAGCCCACGTTCTAATAGAGGAGACAACACTAATGGAAGGTTTGGGCTCAAAATCAGATGGAAAAATCCCATGGTCCTTGAGGTACAGCAGCAAGGTAGATCAACTTGATACTAAGTATTTATTCCAAGGCAGTAGAATGATAAGGGCTAGGCAATGGGGATTAAGTGACTTATCCAGGGTCACACAGTTAGGAAGAACCACATTTGAAACTATGACTTCTCATCTCAGACTCTCTATACACTGAGCCACCTTGGTGCCCCAGAAAAGCAAATTTTAATGCTTCTTTGGAGGGGGGAGTGTTATTTAATTTTTAATGCTTCTTTTTTATGTCATTTCCACTTATAAAATCCTATTAGGTTGGGGTGTTGAATGAAGGAAAGGATTTACCTAAATATGCAAGAGAGCAGTGACAACAAACATTTAACAATGCCCCCCTTTCTGGATCTTAAGTAGTTATGGCTATAGCACCTACAGGAGTAGTTGCCAAGCTGCATCTTTTCAGGGATTCCCTTCCAAGAGTACTAGGCTAAAAGTGTTGCCCTTCCCAATGCTCTTGGGTTCAGGGCCCTAGGCTATCTTCATTATAATCTGAGGGGAAATAGTTGTCAAAGTGATGATAGTGGTGATTTGTCTTTCTGTTTGTGTATGCCTGTCTCTCTTTCTCTGACTCTTTTTCCATCTCTGTCTTCAACTCTATTTTCTCTGTCTCTTTTACTGTCTCTATCCTCTGTGCCTCTCTCTCTCTCTCTCTCTCTCTCTCTCTCTCTCTCTCTCTCTCTCTCTCTCTCTCTCTCTCTCTCTCTCTCTCTCTCTCTTTGTTGCTTCAGCTACGCTGGCTTGCCAATTTTGATGGCAATTGGTGGGGCATGGTTGGTTCTTTCTCCCCAGGACTTGCTTTCCAGGCGTTAGTTGAGAGTAGTGGGCTGGAAGCAGAATCATTGGTCTAGAAAATGGTGCCACTCCCAGAGTTCCTCTGCCTAGCTGACTGGTGGTGGAAATTGGTCAGCAATTGCTGCTGCTTGTGATGAGAAAAGTGGGTTCTCTTTCCATGATGATTTCTCCCCTCAAAGACAGACAAAATGGGGATAGTAAGAGCTCTAACCTCTTGGGGTTGCTGGGAGGATCAAATGATATAAAGTACTTAGCATCATGCCTGGTGCATAATAAACCCAATATAAACATTATGATTAGCATTATTGTTATTACAATAATAAAAACGCTTTAAAGACAGAAACTGTCATTTTCATCTTTGTTTTCAGCCCCAGAATCTGGAAGAGGTCAGAGGACCATAGATCTGGAACTGGGTGTGACCTCAGAAACCATCTAGCTTTTTTTGTGCCATGGTTCTCTTGGCAACCTTGAGAAGTTTCTGGACTCCTCAGATCACTATTCTTGAGTACATGAAATAAAATACACAGGATAGAAAGAAAAAGCAATCCTACTGAAATATATATCTATCTGTGTGCCTATATTTAAAGATCATGGACCTCAGGTTGAAATAAAATGCATAAGGAGTTTTACCAACCTTAAAACACTATATAAATTTTCTCATGATTATTATTGAGTCCAACACACGAATGAAAGGAATCTCTACTATGATATATTAACCAGTGGCCATTCAGCCTTTTCTTGGTGACCTCTAATGAGAGCTTGGCAAATACCAATGAACTCCCCATCATAGCACCTTATTCATACATTTTGGGGATGGGACCCATTATTTGATTACTTAAGGGAGCTCCCAGAGTAGGCACTTAAAGGTTAACCCAAGCTATTAAGCTTAATTGAATTGGAAAATGTCTTATCACAATATAATGGAAATCATCATTTCTAATTTCTTCTCCTGGTTTTGGTGCCAACTCGCCATGTAATCTAGGACAAGTCATCTTTCCTCTCTGGAAAGCAGGTCTCATTTTCCCCATCTGTTAAAAAATAAGGCTGTTTTTTTTCAGTCCTGTCTGACTCTTTGGGACCCCATTTGGGGTTTTCTTGGCCAAGATATTGGAGTGGTTTACCATTTCCTTCTCTAGTTCACTTTACAGATGAGGAAACTGAGGGGAAACAGGGTTAAATAGCTTGCCCAGGGTCATATAGCTGATAAATGATTGAGGTTAGATTTGAACTCAGAAAGATGAGTCTTCCTGATTCCAGGTCCAGCACTCTATCCACTGAGCCACCTAGCAGCCCCTAGGCACATTATCTAAGCTCCTTTCCTTCTTTAATATTATATCTTTTATGTATTGGTTCCAAGACAGCAGAGTGGTAAGGGCTAGGCAATGGGGGTTATGTGACTTGCCTAGGGTCACACAGCTAAGAAGTATCTGATGCTAGATTTGAACCCAGGACCTCCTGTCTCTAGGCCTGGTTATCAATCCACTGAGCTACCCAGCTGCCCTATTATGCTTTCTAAAAAACCTGTCTTAGAATTAATACAATGTATTGGTAAGAACTAAGTAATTGGTGTTAAATGACTTGCCCAGGGTCACACAGCTAGGAAATATCTGAAGCCAGGTTTGAACCTAGGTTCTCCCATCTCTGAGCTTGGCTCTCAAACCACTGAGACACCTACCTGCTCTGATATTATACCTTCTATGACTCAAAAGTCCATCTGAAAGCTAACATTTCATTCTATGCCTTGTTCTTCTAGCCTGATATTCCCTATTCCAAGGTCCCTCCCAGCTCTGGCAATTCTGGCTTTCTCTGTTTTGGGGGATCCTTTTCCAGCTCTGAAATTCTATGATTCTTATTAATTCTTAGGTTAGCAGTCATTTTCCAAGAGCATCTAATCAGCTCTTTAAAACCTCTTGAAATGATAACATACCTTAATGCCTTAATGAGCTCTAAATAAAAACCTTATTTAGGATCCTTCCCTCTTTGGCCTCATGTCCTAGCCATTCCCTTCCTCCAGACACCCCCCAGCAGCCTAGGAGCCCAAGAGCCTCCGATAGGAGACAATTGTCTTCTTTTCCCCTTGATTTATTTATTTAAGGAAAACAAGTTTCTCCTAATTAGAAACACTAATGTCAAGATGTTTTACTGACTCCCAGGCTGCCTATTTTCAGATGTTCTGCCTAAAATTATACCTGAGCTTCTGGCATCTGTAGGTTTATTCAGCAACTCCCAGCAAATGGAGGCTTGCGTTGAGAGGTTTTCGTGATTGGGGAGGAAGGGAAGGGGAAAGGAGGGAGGAAAGGAGCCGTGTCCTTTTTAAATAAGGCCAGGGGGAGAGGAAGGAAGGCAAGCTTTGAAAGACACGAGACACCATAGGATTGCAGGGCAGCAGCTCCTTGGGAAAAATCAACTGGCTGAAAGGAAAATGAGGAAGAAATCCATCCAAGCCACCACTGGAGAGCGGTCATCAATTACCATCTAGCTCCATGCAACCCTCCAGAAAATGAGCCGACCAAGAGAGACCGTCTACTTGGGAGGGCATCGGGAGGAGGCATTCAAAGGGTTTGGAGCTCAGAGCCTTCTGCCCACTGTCTTGGTCTCTCCCACACACAGGCAAAGTCATATACTCACACTGAATCCTGTAGGAGAAAAACTACTCCATTCTCTGCATTTTGTTTAGGCTAGACTAATAGACCGAAAGCTGGAAAAGTCGTAGAGGCCAGTGACAACCCCTTCAGGTCATGGATAAGAAAACTAGGGTGCAACTAGAGCCCAGGATTACATAGCTGTTATGGATCAGAGATGGGATATGAACCTGCTTCCTGATTCCAGGTCCAGTTCCCTATCCACTGTGCCATTCTATATCTCAAAGAACTCTATCAGAGATGAATGAATTAATAAAAATATGAATACACAAACACTGCTGCTTGGGGAGACTTGAAGAGGGGCATAGTGACCTCTGTTATTCAAATTTCTTCCCCTCAGACAAGGTGGATAGAACATTGGGTTTTGGGAGCTAAAGATCTGAGTTCAAATCTTGCCTAGCTAAGTGATCCTACACAAGTCACTTAATCTCCCTGTCTTATTTTCTTCTTTAAATACAGATTTTAAAATACAGATGCTCTTATTATAGCATCATTTATTTTTTTTAAACATTATTTTATTTGGTCATTTCCAAACATTGGAAACAAAGATCATTTTCTTTTCCTCCCCCCCACCTCTCCCATAGCTGATGCATGATTCCACTGGGTATCACATGTGTTCTTGATTCGAACCCATTATAGCATCATTTATAAAGCACTTTGCAGACCTTAAAGCTAGCTATTGTTCTCCCTAAACGTATTTTTTAAATTAAATTAAATTTTTATTCACATGCAAAACACACTTCCATATAGGTCATTATAATAGAAGCACATTCATACAAAACCTAAACCATAAATACACTGACATACATGATAGTATTCTTTGAGGTGCATCCATCGGACTCCAACAGTTCTTTCTCTGAATGTCTAAAAGTATTAAATATTGTCATTGTTGAGTCATTTTTCCATCAAGTCCAACTCTTTGTGACCCCATTTTGGGTATTCTTGGCAGAGACACTAGAATGCTTTGCTACTTTCTTCTCCAGCTTTTTTTTTTAATAGATGAGGAAACTGAGGGAAACAGGGTGAAGTGACTTGCCCAGGGTAACACAGCTAGGAAGTGTCTGAGACAGGATTTGAACTCACTCTATCCACTTCTCTGCTTAACAACCCTAGGTTGTAAACCCAAGCTATTGTCATTATTTCATAGTATTCAGAAACAAATGCAAAATTCCAAGGTTGAGACTTAATAAGGGTTCGATGTTAGGTAACAGTCTCTGATGAATCTGACAGAAAAATAGCAACTGAAAATGTCAGTGCATCCTGGAGAATAATTTTCCTAAATCTTCCAGTCCCTCTAGGGTGGACCCTGGTAACGACCTTAATTAGATTAAGGAGTTTCCAGCTCTCGGTCTAGTAACCACCCTAATCCAATGCATTTTCCTGGATCTTAGTTTCTTCTTAAACTTTGACCAAATTTCCTCTTAGAAATTAATTAGACTTTTATAGGGAAGAGGAAAGGACTTAATGAAGGACATTTTTTTCCCTAGAATTTTGATTAAGTACAGATATGGTTTTATTCATTCTGGTAAATCTGGAAAGGATTTCAGTTCAAATATTTATCTGCTAATATCCTCTTTGGTGCAGTGGATACCCATAGTCAGGAAAACTTGATTTCAAAGGTGACTTCAGACACTTGCTATCTGTGTGATCCTGGACAAGTCACTTAACCCTGTTTGCCTCAGTTTCCTCATCTGTAAAATGAGCTGGAGAAGGCATTGGCAAACCATTCCAGTATCTTTGCTAAGAAAATGCCAAATGGGGTTCCAAAGAGTTGGATATGATTAATTAACTAAACAACAAGAAACATCATCTTTAAGAGGCAACTGGTTATGCAGTGAATAGAGCTCTGGTTCTGGAGTCAGAACATTCTGAATTCAAATCCAGTCTCAAACACTTAGTAGCAGAGTAACCCTGGGCACTTCCCTTAAAAAATAAAATCAGTGTTTGCCTCAGTTTCCTTAACTGTAAAATAGAGATAATTTTGTCTACCTCCTAGGGTTTTTATGAAGATGAAATGAGATAATATTTGTAAAAAAGTTCTTAGCCCAGTGCCCATAACATAGTAGGTGCTATGAAAATACTTATTTATTAACCTCTATGAGAAGAGACTTTAATACACTCCCACAACTTCCAGCTTCCTTTCAAGCAAAGCTCCAGTATCATCTCTTACACTAGATCCCTAATAGCATTCTCCCTCTTGAAGCTATGTTGTGACTTTGTACTTACATTGCATATTTGAAAGTCCCTCTCACTTTTGATGTTCTCTGTTTAAAGTTCTTCTTCAGCTCTGATAGTTAATGTTCTATGTTCTCTCCATTAGAATGTAAGTTCCTTGAGGGCGGAACTTTCACTGTTGTCTTTTTATCTTCAGCACCTGAAACAGCGTCTGCCCCTTTCCTGCCTCTCCATCCCCTTCTCCCTCTTTTATGCTAGGACTAGTATAGCTGGGCAACTTAGAGAGTCTTCTAGGGTAAGAAGAGCCCTGAATGTCTCAGTGGTGAGACTTGAACACTGGTCTTACTGGCTCCAAGGTCAGTTCTCCATCATCCAAGCCTGGTTGCCTCTCCAGTGCTCAATACATGTTTACTGAACTGAGTCCCACTCTAACAAGAAAGAAAACCATTTTTCCAGGATGGGAAAAGTGTACCTCGGTCTTCCTTGTCTCTATGATGCTTCTCCTCTCTTCCTTAGTGGCTTCAAGTCAATCAAGGTGAGCCGGCTTTTCCCCCAGATTCCTAGTTGCTATCTTTGATCCCCACAGTTTGGAAGAGGACACCAAATTCTTTGCTCTTCAGAATCCCGGCTTTCATTTCCTCTGACACTACTAAGCTGATGAAGCTTTCTACTTACAGCAACCCTGTGAGGCAGGAAAAGCAAGTGGTATTACTCCCATTTGCAGACAAGGAGGGAAAAGCATCCTGACTGAATGCAGAATGCTGGCCCCAGAGTCAGGGTGGCCCAGGTTCATAAGATCCCGGAAGGAACTCAAAGGACACCTAAATCCAACTCCTTCATTTTACAGTTAAGGAAACCCAGAGAGGTTAGGTAATTTTCCCAACATCACACAGCCAGACAGGGTTCACCTTAACTCTATTATTTTGCCTCATTCCACACTGACACCAGAGCTCTCACCACCTCTCCCTTCCCCATTACTGTTCAGCTTACAGGTTCTTTCTCTCTCCAATATTCCTTCTCCAGCCCCAAAACAAGCTTGCTTCATCCACAACTGCTGGGTAAAACAGCCGGGGAAAGATTTTCTGCCCAAATGAACAGCAGGGATGACGGACAACCAAGCCACCGAGTCTCTCCACCTGACTCCCAGGGATCCTCCGTGGCCCCCTCAAAAAAAAGCTGAAACCATCGGAGACAGCCTACCTCTACCTCATGTTGTCATGACGACCCAGCAGCTGGCTGGGTGGTTCCTGTTCTTCCACTCTCTCACAGCTGGCTTCTCTCATTGCCCACTGGGGCTCCCCTCTCAGAGACACCTGCCCCATTCAGGGATTTATAAGGAGCTGGGATGGGTGGAGCCTTCAGGGATGAAACCACTGGTCATGGGGTGAGGCAGGATTGCCAGATGACCTCACCTGGAGAATGGGCAGAGCTAGCTTAGCTGTGCAGGTGCCTAGCAGGACAGCAAGTGCCAAGGCACAAACATGGAAAGGCCCATATAGAAACCTACACTTGCCCCTGCCTGAGCTGTGACTGCCAAATGGAATCACAGAATGCCAATGCTGGGAAGAGCCTTAGAACAGAGAACATGAGAGATGGGAAGAACCTTAGAATATGAAATGTCATTGCTGGGAGGGCCCTTAGAACAAACACTAAATATTAGCTTGGAGAAGGCCCTCAAGACATAGAATGTCAGAGCTGAGAGTAGCTCAGTCTCTCGAAGGGACTTTAGAAAATTGAGCATTGAATATCAGACACAGACAATGCCTATGAACATAGAATGTCAGAGGTGAGAGGGACCTTGAAAAATCAGGACCTTACAGCCTTCATCTAAAACTTTCATCTGACACATGAAGAAACTGAGGCATAGAACAGTTCCTCATGTTCTAGCTGGGTTATGGCAGAACCTAGGCAAGAGTCCAGATTCCTTGGCTCTTAGGCCAGCTGATCCAACTTGACCATGCCATCTGGGACTGGTATCTGCCTTTGACACCTGGCCTGAACAGTCCTCTAGAAATAACTCTGAGGTTGGCCCCTGCTGGGGGAGGCCCTGTCAGCCCCAGGGTGGTGGCGATCCCCCACCCCTGGCTTTGGAGGAATGCCTCCATGGTCTGTCCAGAGGCCAAAGGGGGATCATTTTCCCTGGTGTCTGCCTTGCTGGCAAACCACAGGACACAATCACCCCTCTTCATTCAGTGCCAGCATGGGTTTGGGGGGAGGTCCAGTTAACATTTCCAGTGGCTTGGCAGAGAGCCCATCCCACTCTAGTTCAGAGCCTCTCCCCATGTTGTCACTAACTATCCCACAGGAGGAGGGAAGAGCAAAACCTGCTGGAGTTAGAACTCCAGGAATGAGCCAAGGGGCTCAGAGGAGAGCACTTCAGTGGGGAGAGGAGATGGACGACCGCTTTGGGCATCCATTATGCTAGGATCTAGCACCTAACTGGACTAACACATCGACTGCTTGGCCTCCACAGCTCCCAGCCACAGTGCAGCAAGAAGTAGCGGTGAGCCAGTGTAGATCAGGTCAGGAGGGTGACATATGGCTCTCATCCTAATCCTGGCTTTCTCACTTCCTACCTGTGTCGTCCTGGGCTTCAATGTTCTCCTCTGTAAAATGTCAGAGGTGATCTAGAGTGACTTTAACCCTTTGGGCTATAAATTTATCATGGCACCATCTTTAATATTGGGGGAGAGGGTTGGACTAGGTGAGCTCCAAGGTCCCTGCCAGCATGCAATCTATTATTCTATGGTCATATTCTATGTTCATATATTATTCCATGTTCTATCTATTATTCTAGGTGTTGGTTTCCCCATATATAAAATGAAGGAATTGCATTAGATGGCCTCTGAGGTTCCTTCCTATCCCAGAATCTTTTGTCCTGGGGCTCTCAAGATGAAAAGCCCCCCTTCCAACTACCATCTCCAGCCCAGCCCTTCACTTGCAGAAAAGTTTAGCCATCTCAGTTTCTGCCCTTCTCCTGTCCCAGCTCTGAGGGGGGATCAACCCTGAAGCCTCTTTGGGCCTTGGTTTTCTTTTCTGTCAAACAAAGGGACTGAATTCCATGCTTTGGGAAGGTCCTCTCCCAGCTCTACAAATCTTCTCCTGGAGGCGAGGGGGTGAGTCTACCGGGAACCCTTCACTGAATCTTTTCCTTGCTGGCAAACTTCCACCCTTCCTTCTCCCCCAGTAGCTGTGCTGTGTATACTCAGAGGCAGCAGGGTCTTTGGAGGCTCAGCTGGTTGGGTTCTGAACGCACAATGAGCGGGTTTCATGAGAAACCAGGAGCAGAGGTTGGGTTGTTTTTCCCCCTTGACTGGCCCCTCCTCCAACACACACACACACACACACACACACACACACACACACACACACGACATGCTCACAGCCCCCAATTTCATGGACTCTTTTAAGACCTCTTCGATTTGCTTTTCTGTCCTGCAAGCAGCATCCGTGCCTCGTCTCCTTCCCGGCCTCCCCCAGTCCTGCCCGCCGCCTCAGAATCCCGGAGGGTCTCCTCTCCTCTCCAGAAATCTCCAAGACATCCCATCATCAAGCACAAACTTGAGAAACAATTGCTCGTCTCTCGCCTCCCCTGAGCCTCGAAGGCAGCTCTGCCTCTCTCTCTCCCTTTCGAGGGCCGGTAACAAGTGAAGCCCCGGCTCCCCATCCCTCCTTTACGACGCCGTTCCCTTTCCAAAATAAGGTCCCTCTCTCCGAGCTCTCCACTCAAGAGCTGCCTTCCACGCAGTCCACAACCCGCTACCTGCCCGGCCAGAGCCCGAGGGCTGCCGGGCTCCAAATGGCACTTCATTGCCCCCCTGGGGAAGTGAAAGTTTCTCCCTGAACCTGTTCGGCTCTGTCTGTCACCTTCCCCAAGCCATCCCTGGCGAATAATGAGCCAATGGCTCCGTTCCCCCACCCCCATGTTGGGGGGAGGGTGTTGCCCGGGGATACAATTCCAGCTCCTTGGGATGAAACCCTGGATTCTTTGCATCTTAGTTTGGTCCCTTTGGCTCTTGCCCACCCTCACCTCCGTCTTTCCGTTTCCCACCTCCCCCCCTTTGCCCTGTTACCTGTGGGGTCGCCAGGAGCTTCCCAACTCTGTCAGCAGCTCTGGCTGGGAGCTTGGCCAGTCTCTCCTCCTCAGCGCCGGAGCCCAGCCGGGCTCCCCCGGCTCCCCCGAGCTCCTTCCAGGTCTAGGATTGCTGCAATCGCGTGGAGGAGATCAGGCTGTGTGTGTGTGTGAGTGTGTGTGTGTGTGTGTGTGAGAGAGAGAGAGAGAGAGAGAGAGAGAGAGAGAGAGAGAGAGAGAGAGAGAGAGAGAGAGAGGTAAAAAAAAAAGGGGGAAGCCAGCAGCCGGTTCCCTCCTGCTTAGCCCACTGGTATTTTCCGTGCGGGCGAGAAGCCCCAGTGGGAGGAAAAGTAACTGCGGGGAGCAGCGGGGGTGGGCGGGGGGGCCTGCGCCCCCCAATGCAGCAGCGGCAGCGGCAGCACGGGAGCCCCGGAGCCCCGGAGCCCGGCGGCCAATAGCGCTCACCGCAGCAGCCTCCCGCTCACGCAGCCGAGCCCCGGCTTGGGGCAGAGCCCGTGCCACCCAGCGGGGGCCCGAGGGCTGGGCAGGGGGTGCGGGCCGTGGGAGCCGAGCAAGGCGCGGAGGCTGGAGCCTGGCTACTGCTGCTCGGGCGGCTCGGGCGCTCCCTTAGTTAACATCTCTATCGGGCTGCCTGGGCTCCGCTCTCCCCTGCTCCACTCTCTCCTCCGCGGCGGCGGCTGTTGCTGCTGCTGCGGCAGCGGCGGCGGCTCCCTCCGCTGCCACTCTATTCGCAGGCCTACAGCACTGCCTACCGCTTAACTCCTTCAGGGCTGCCAGGCCAGCCGGGAAAGGCGCGGGGCTGCCAGCCAGCCAGCCAGCTCGGGGGAGGGGGCGCTGGCCAGCTCCAGGCTGGGGACGGGGGCGGCGGGATGCCGGAGGAAGGCGCTGGCGGCTGACAGCGCCCCCCCTCACTCGTAGGAGCCCCCCTTGTGCGGAGTCCGCAGCCCCCCCTCCCCAGGGTCAACTTAAGTGCTCGGGCCTCCAGGACCCCTTCTCTGACTCCCGCCTGGTGATGCGGTGTGTGGATGTAGGCGTGTACACCCCCCCCACCCCCGGGGATCTATGTAGACACATGTTTATAGACACAGTGTGCAGATATGCACATGTCTGTGTGCACACAGGGCTACACACATACAGGCATTGTGTAAAATACATACATGTACATGTATACACACAGCCGCCTAAACAGCTATACCTATGTTAGATATGCATGAAGAGCTAGACACTGTGTACATACACATACATGCACATGTGCCCAACACACTGAAACACATAAACAGGGATCCACAGACATGCATGTGTCTGTAATATACACTCTATATATGTATATATATTCTCTATATACACTCATAAAGATATAGGTATGCATACACACATGTAAATGTGCATGCATGTCTAAACACAGAGACACCAACATCTATACATACATGCAGGCACACATGGCTCTAAACACACCCAAACATCCCTACATATATGTGTCATATATGTGTGTCTAAACACATAGACAACCAAATTTCCATATATGTTGGGGGAGTGTGCAGGTCTTGGAATAAGGAAGACCTGAGTTCAAGTTCTTCCTGTGATACACGCTAGCCCTCTGACCCTGGGCAGGCCAATCAGCCTTCCATAGCTCTAAGTAATTAGGTTGCAGAGAAGGTACCTACTTGGATTGGTCAAAGGAAATTCTTCATGCGGGAATTTCCTACACGGAAGGAATCTTCGATCTAGTTCCGGTACGTGTCTCCCTCCATCGATCCTAGGACTGTCTTGGGGGATAGCTTATAAGCATTCACCAATGGGGATAGGGGCCAGATCTGTGATTTTAAAGCCCAGAAGTCCCAATGGAATGGTGAAAAGGATGCTGCCTAGGAAGTCAGTTCAGCCATTTTCAGTTGTGTCAGACTCTTCATGACCTCTTTGGGGGTTTTCTTGGCAGAGATACTGGAGTGAGCTGCCATTTCCTTCCCATTTGACAGATGAGGAAACTGAGGCCAACAGGGCTAAATGACTTATCCAGCTAGTGTCTGAGGACAGACTTGAACTCATGAAGATGAGTCTTCCTGATTCCCAGCCCAGAACTCTAACACTGTGCCAGCCAAAAGATCTGAGCTCAAATCCTGCTTCTGGTATTTATATCTTGGGTAATCTTGAGGAAGTCACAGAATCTCTCTGGGCTCATCTGTAAAAGGAGATGACTGGGCTGGCTGGCTCCTTCCATTTCTATTGGAAATCTGTGAATTCCTACAACTCAGCATCTCTTAGGCAAGTTTTCCATCCCATCACTGTAGCCAGGATCACACTGTAGCCAGCCTGGGGCAGAGGCAGACTGCCCAGGCTATCTGGACTCCAAGACCTGCTCTCTACTCACTATGCCATGCAGCCCACAGAGGTGGCAGTTATCCTTATATCTCCAAGGTCCCCAGCCAGTTCTAAATCGTATGATATCTCATCTACACTTATCACATTCCATTTTTAAAATAACGGCTGATGTTTCTATAGTGTTTTAAGGTTTGCAGAGCTCTCTACATTACTTTATTTGATTCCAGCAATGGCTCTGGGGGAAAAAAAGGATTGTTATTATCCCTATTGTACAGATGAGGAAACTGAGGCTTAGAGGAATTGAGACACTGGGTATAGAAGGTGAGATTCACATCTAGGTCTCTCCTGATCTTCCCCAGACCATATTGACTTTGATGGAGTTCCCTCCGTCCCCCAAGCAGACTGTAAACCACATGACAGCAGAGCACATGTCTAACTTATCTTGGGGTCTCCTACTGTGCCTAGAGCAGGAAACACTGACCACAATTCTGGTGAATTATGCGTTGGAACCACAAGATGCAGCCCAGGATAGGGAGGGATGAAGACCAGAGAATCTGAATGCATAGAGGACGACCTTCTCTTGGGTCATCCCTGAGCACTTGGCTCTTGCCTCCTCAGTACCCTCCTCAGTACAGCCAGGAGAACAATTGGAGATCCTTTCCCTGCTACATGATGGTCACATATCAAAAAGATTCATAGATTGTCAGAGCCAGACGCAATCTTAAAGCATGAGAAATGAAGTAAACACGGGATTCGGAGGTCAGAAGATGCCACAACTGGGATGGATCTCAGAACACTGAACATTAGAAGGAGGCACCTCAGCACAGGGACTGTCAGAACTGGGAATGTGGGAGGTGGGAGGGGCCTTAGGACAGGGAATGTCCGAGAGGGGAGGGGGAGAAAATAAAATTCTCTAGGTTCCTCTGTGGTAGGAAGAACCTTCCCTGGAAGCTAAGAGGTCTGGGGGTTTGTCCTTATTCTGAATGACTTTGGGTAAATCACTTCCCCTCTATGGATCTCAGACCCATCCTCTGAGGGGTAAACTGGGGAATTCTGGTAGTCTATAATTCTCTAATATCCATCTCTCCACACTATGTTCCTTTTTATATTCTCTCCCTTCTCTAGTTCTTTGCTACTCTCAGGTGCATCAAGTGCACTCTTTACAATAGCTCCATGAATCCAGGTGTTATTATTCTCATTTTCCAGAGAGAAAAGGTCCAGAGAAATCAACTAAGATCATGAGCACAAATCAGTGAAGCGTTCAAGCCAAGAGTCACCTCCAAGGGTCTTGAGTTCAAGCCTAGAGCTCTTTTTACCCCTCCACTGCCATACATATAGCACAACCCTCTTGGATTTTTTTAAATCCTTATCTTCTGTCTTAAAATTGATGCTAAGTATCAGTTCTGAGGCAGAAAAACAGCAAGGGCTAGATAACTGAGGTTAAATGACTTGTCTAAAGTCATATAGCTAGGAAGTGGCTAGGGTCAGACTTGAATCCAGGTCCTTCTATCTAGCATTCTATCCACGGGGCCACGTAGCTGCCCCTAACAATCCTCTCTTGACTTTCTTCTATCTCTCCTGCCTTCTTTCTCTCTCCTTCCTTTCTCTTTCTCTCTGTCTCTCTGTGTATCTATCCCTCTCTCTTTTCTCCCTCCTTCCCATATTCCTTCTGCCTATCTGTCTCCAGTTCTATCTCTGTCTCTTAGAATTCTTTGTTCTATATATCTTGAATTAGCTAAACAAGTTGTGGTCCATGGTAGTGACATAATATTTCTGTGGCTTAAGAAATTGTGGCTATGATAAAAAGAAAGGAGAATGGAAAAGCTTATAGGAAGTGGTGCAAAGAGAAGTAAGGGGAACACCATAGACCCAATGACCACAACAGCAGAAATGTCAAGAAGAAGGACAAAACAATTGAATCTGAGCATCATGAGATCATCAGGAATAAGCTTGACCCCAAAGGACATGAGCCAACACCTCCCCCAGATGCTTTACAGAAGTGAGGAATGTGTGTGGAATACTGCATATAAAATCAAACTCTTTTTGTGACATGACTGTTTGGCTGAAAGTTTTTTTGTTCCCTTTTCCCCCTTCTTCATCATAATGGACAGTTGTCCAGGACAAAGCAGGGCAAAGGAATTAGAGGAAAATATAGGTGGTGTAAAACCCCAGAAGTCAATAAAAATCTATTTTTTAAAATTGAAAATAAGTATCCCTTGTGTCCTTCAAAGCTCTGATCAAGCACCACCTTACAAATAAATTCTTTGAAGATAACGATAGAGCAATGGGCTCGTTTTTCTGAGTTCAAATCTGGCCTTGAACACAGTAGCTGGGAGATTCTGGGCAAGTCCCTTAACCCAGTTTCTTCTTCTGTCAAATGAGCTGGAGAAGGAAATGGCAAACTAGCTGTGTGACCTTGGGCAAGTCCTTGAACTCTGTTTGCCTTAGTTTTCTTGTCTGTCAAATGAGCCAAAGTAGGAAATGGTAAAGTAGCTGTGTGACTCTAGACAAGTTCCTTAATTCCATTTGCCTCAGTTTTGCCTGTCAAATGAGCTAAAATAGGAAATGGCAAACTAGCTTGGTGACCCTAGGCAAGTTCCTTAACTCCATTTGCCTCAGTTTCCTTACCTATAAAATGAGCTAGAATAGGAAATGGAGAACTAGCTTTGTGACCCTAGACAAGTTCCTTAACCTCATTTGCCTCAGTTTCCTCATCTGTCATATGAACTGGAGAAAGAAATGACAAACCACTTTAGCATCTTAGCCAAGAAAACCCTAAATGGGATCACAAAGAGTCAACAACCATAACAGTAATGAGTGCCCTTCCTCTCACAAAGGTGCCTTGTATTCATTTTGTGTGGGTTACTTTTTAAAGTGCTTGTTGTCTTACTCAGGAGAATGCCAGCATCTTGAAAGCAGGACCTGTTTTATTTTGTTCTTTGTATATCTAGCCTACAGCACAAGACCTGTTATATTTTTGTTATGTAGTCATTTCAGTGAGAATTGGCTCTTTGTGACCCTATATGGGGTTTTCTTGGCAGAGATACTGGAGTGGTTGGTCATTTCCTTCTCCAGCCCATTTTATTGATGAGGAACCTGAGGCCAACAGAGTTAAGTGACTTGCCCAGGGTCACCCAGCTAGTAAGTGTCTGAGGGCAGATTTGAACCCAGAAAGATGTCTTCCCTGACTTCCCCTAACCACTGCTCAGATACATGGTTGCCCCCACTGTATCTTAGGAACTTAAATGTATGTTGATTGATTGAGCGATTTATTGTCTCTATTTCCTAGCCTCCATCTTTCTTTCTCTTATTGATCTTCCCACTTTCCCTCTCTATTTCCCCTTTTCTCCTCAACTCTCACAGATGATCAAAACTGATCAAAACCCTCAGGATGATCCAATGCAGACTCCTCTCCCTATCTTGTGCAGGCCCCCCATAGGGCTCTGTTTAGCCAAGCTGGGGGACCTCAGAGTTAATGAAGTTGTCCCCTGGCACAAACAGCAGAGAGTGAATAAAGCACAAATAAAGAACAACAAATGTCTGTTTTTTTTTGTTTATTTTTTTTTTGTAAGAAGCAGTTGTTCAATCAATATCAATATGCATTCGGTTTCCCTCTTCTCTAAACCCTGTCCCAGCTTTGCCAAACACAGCCAAAGAAAGGCTATTAGAAATATTAAAAAAAAAAAAAACACTCAGAGGCAGCTAGGTGGATACTTTCCAGCTGAGTGACCCTGGGCAAGTCACTTAACCCCCATTGCCTAGCCCTTACCATTCTTCTGCCTTGGAACCAATACATAGCATTGAGTCTAAAATGGAAAGGAAGGGTTTAAAAACAAATCCAAACCCTCTACCATCTCCAATCATCCCTGTCAGAGTCGGTCTGTCCCCAGTGTTTGGAGATGAGGTTCATTTCACAGATGGGTCATCTTTTCAGGTCAGAATTTTACTGCTTTGGGCCCAAGGCAAGACTTAGAGAGCAGAGAGGAGAGGCCATGTGGGACCGCAAAGCTGTCACAAACACACATCTGTGTTGGAGGGCGTTTCGGAGGGCAGAATTCAGTAACACTTTAGAGCTGATTTCAGAAAAGTGTCAC
Organism: Monodelphis domestica; assembly: GCF_027887165.1. Classification (NCBI taxonomy): domain Eukaryota; kingdom Metazoa; phylum Chordata; class Mammalia; order Didelphimorphia; family Didelphidae; genus Monodelphis; species Monodelphis domestica. The sequence continues at coordinate 29,676,746 of NC_077229.1, forward strand.
CCTATTGATTTTTGTTTTTGTTCAATCATTTCCATCGTGTCTGATTCTTTGTTCTGGGGTTTTCTTGCCAGAGATCCTGGAGTGGCTTATTATTTCCCTCTCCAGCTCTTTTGACAGATGAGGAAACTGAGGCCAACAAGGTTAAGTGACTTACTTACTGTAAGGGCCAGGAAAGTAAGGGGTTAAATTAAAAGGGTTGAACTAAATTTATCAGAGTGTGGTTCACAGGATTACCTGGCTAGAAGAAATGTTTGAGTAAAATAAGAATGAAGGAAAGCTAGATGGGCACTGGGAAATATATTTATTTGGTGGAAGGAATTCCTAAGAAGGGACTTCCTCTGTCAATACAGATAGAAGAACATTCTATTAAAAATATGGCCAAGAGAGTTGCCTACAGTTCTGAGAACTTAAATATTTGTCCAGAGAAGGAATAGGAACCCACTTCTTCCAAGCTCCATGAAATCTATTAGATTTTATGATCCTTGATGGTAGGAAAGATTTTATTCCCCAGCTCCAACAGAGGGCTCAGAAAATTACTTGAAAAGTTCCTTGATTAAATGTCCCCATATTACAGATGAGAAAACTGAGATTCAGATCATTGAAATGACATGGAAACAGTGAAAAGAGTTCTAGACTTGAAATGGGGGCATACCTGGGTTTAAATCCTGCTTTTGACACTTGTTAGCCATGTGACCTTGGGCACAACTCTCTGAGTTTCTCCTTTGTTCCTATGCAGAAGGGGATAATAATGCCCCGAATCCCTTGTTCACAGGGTTGTTGAGGGATTTCCTTGAGAATGATCATCAGAAGTGTTTCTAAAACTTTCAAAGACAGTGTTGATGCTGGCCACAATGATCATCTCCCCATCATATAGCAAATCAGTGGTAAGACAGGGGCTTGGACAGTCAGTCATGGATCACAAAGCCAGAAGCTCCACAGACGCAGTGATATTGAGCCAAAGACTCTATAGGATGATCAAGCTGGGAGGGTCCTTAGAACATGGAAAGTCAGGGCTGGAAGGGGTCTTAGAACAGGGAATGTCAGAGCTGGTAGGAGGCTTAGAACAGGGAATGTCAGAGCTGGGAGGAGGCTTAGAACAGGGAATGTCAGAGCTGGGAGGAGGCTTAGAACAGGGAATGTCAGAGCTGGGAGGAGGCTTAGAACAGGGAATGTCAGAGCTGATAGGAGGCTTAGAACAGGGAATGTCAGAGCTGGGAGGAGGCTTAGAACAGGGAATGTCAGAGCTGGGAGGAGGCTTAGAACAGGGAATGTCAGAGCTGGGAGGAGGCTTAGAACAGGGAATGTCAGAGCTGATAGGAGGCTTAGAACAGGGAATGTCAGAGCTGGGAGGAGGCTTAGAACAGGGAATGTCAGAGCTGGGAGGAGGCTTAGAACAGGGAATGTCAGAGCTGATAGGAGGCTTAGAACAGGGAATGTCAGAGCTGGGAGGAGGCTTAGAACAGGGAATGTCAGAGCTGATAGGAGGCTTAGAACAGGGAATGTCAGAGCTGGGAGGAGGCTTAGAACAGGGAATGTCAGAGCTGGGAGGAGGCTTAGAACAGGGAATGTCAGAGCTGGTAGGAGGCTTAGAATAGGGAATGTCAGGGCTGGAAGGGATCTTAGAACAGGGAATGTCAGAGCTGGTAGGAGGCTTAGAACAGGGAATGTCAGAGCTGGGAGGAGGCTTAGAATAGGGAATGTCAGGGCTGGAAGGGATCTTAGAACAGGGAATGTCAGAGCTGGTAGGAGGCTTAGAACAGGGAATGTCAGAGCTGGGAGGAGGCTTAGAATAGGGAATGTCAGGGCTGGAAGGGATCTTAGAACAGGGAATGTCAGAGCTGCGAGGAGGCTTAGAACAGGGAATGTCAGGGCTTGAAGGGATCTTAGAACAGGGAGTGTCAGAGCTGGGAGGAGGCTTAGGTCATAGAACGTTAGAGTCAGAAGGAGCTTAGAAGGTCTTCTAATCTGTCCTTCATTTTACAGAAAGGTAAATAGACTCACCCAAAGTCATACAGTGAGTTAATGTTGGAGTCAGTTCATTGTCTTTCCCCTGAAGCTGAGCATCTGAGAGTAGGGGACTCTGGCTGCCCATGTGCCTAACAGGCTTTGGCCAGGTGCCCTCTCTTTCAAGACACTTAAATATAACTCCCCTCCCCTATAGGAACAAAGTCCAAACAAGCACCACCCCTCTTGATTCCCTAATTGTTGCAAATTGCCAAAGAGAAAGCACAGGTGGGCAGACAGAAGCCCTTTCCAACACTGATTCATTTCCAAACTTGTGGGAAGCTTGGTCGAGATGACTTTGTCTGGCTTCCGCCCTCGATCCCTGATCTGCGTTTCTGCTTTATTAGCAGAATCTGCCCAGGGTTGTCATCGGCAATGATAATATGATGTCTCTGAGCCATCAGGTGATCCTCCGGAAATCTTGGCTATTTAAGGATGCTCGGATGGAAGGATATGCCCACAAGGTCATGGAATGTTAGTGCCAGAGGGCACCTTAGAAGTCATCCAGTCCAACCTACTCTGCATCCAATGTAGAGAAGGAAACTGAAGCCTAGACGGTGGGTGGGACTCATCCAAGGTCACATGGTAAGTGATAGGCAGAATCCAGGCTTCATACAACCTGTCAACAAATATTTTTGAGCACTCTCCATGTTAGCCAATCCCCATTCTGTGCTCTTTGCACTACTCAGAGCTTTATAAATTTCAGTTCTTTATCAGTGCTCTGAAACAAAGCCAGGAAGTAATAGTAGCTCCATAGAAGGAGGGACTGGGCAAGCACCAAGGTCAGAACATCCTGGCCAGCAGTGGTCAGCCTCTGGATATACTTCTCATCAGTCCTGGCACCTTTCTAAGATAATATCTTTCAGAATAGTATCTGATATGTATCAGTGGAGGGAGTATCCTCACTGGGAACTCCCTACATGAATGATATTATAGGTCTAAACTTGTGTTGGTGAAGATGTGGCATGCATGCCCCAGTGTGCCGGAGGGGGCAGCTCCGTTCCCCCTCTTCACTACACCTGAGGACAATGTTCACCTGCCCTGCCCCTCTGCCCAGCAGCCCAATTCTAGTACTCCTTCCCTCTGCTGTGGGGGGCTCATGGGCAGTTTGATAGTGCAATGTGGGGCATTCATTCTCCAAAAGGTTCACCAAAACTGGTCTAGATCCACCCACTCCCAACATATTTGAGTTTTTCAATAACCCTATGAAGTACATATAACTGGTGGTGTTCTACCTGTTTTACAGATGTGGAATACCAAACTTCAGAAAAGTTGTCACTTTCTCCAGGGTCACATAGTGAGTGTCAAAGAAAGGGGTTTCCTGAATACCTACTGTGTTAGGATCTCCATCCACCATACCATGTTGCCTGGAAAAAGTACAATAGACAGAGCACTGTCCTAGCACTGGTAGTTTTAATCTCTGAGAACTTAGGCAAATCACTCAGCTTTTCCATATCTCAACCCTGTTACCATAAAGTTATGGTTAAGAGTCTGGCCATTATAGTAGCCCTTCAAAAGTTTGAAGAAAGCCATTATGCATTTCCCATGACAACCACCCAAACCTTCTCTTCTCCAAGCTCTACATCTCCATTTCTTTAAAGCAACTTCATCATGTGGCTTCAAGTCTTTTGACCATTTTAGTCATTCTTGTCTGGACACTTTTCAATTTCTCAATGTCTTCCTTAAAATATGGCACCCAGAACTCTATCCAATACCCCAGGTACAATCTGATCAATATGTGGATATCAGGAGTCCGTCATCCCACACACTAAAGCTTATACTTAATACATCCTAATGCAAAAAGGATCTGACCTGTTTTGGAAGGAGGTAGGTCTCAGACAAAGTAGGGTCTAGACCAGTGTTGATAAACCTTTTAGAGATCATGTGCCCAGACTACACCTTCAAGCTGCCTATGAGCCCCCCACATTAACCCAGAGAGTAGAGGGAGGAAGTACTCGCATTAGTCTGCTGGACAGAGGGGTGGGGGAATGCAAAAAATGTCTTCAGGCATGGTGGAGAGGGGGAACAGAGAAGCCCCCTCTGGCATGCCAGGGCACACGTGCCACATCTTCACCAATATGGGTCTAGATGAAACCCACATCATAAGGGAGCCCCCACCTCTCACCTACTTCTCTCTATTTTGGTTTGCTCACTCTAATATGTTCTTACATTAGTAGATTTAAGCTCCCAAACATAGACCACCATCCCACAGCTCTGTTCAAACTTTCAGAGTTCTAGACTACTCACTTCTCTAGCCCCCATTCCATTTTTTTCCTTTCCTTTTTTTTTAAACCTTTACCTTCCATCTTAGAATCAATACTGTATGTTGGTTCTAGGCAGGAGAACAATATGGTCTAGGCAATGGAAGGTAAGTGATTTGCCCACTGTAATACCTAGGAAGTATCTAAGACCAAATTTGTACCCAGGATCTCCTTTCTCTAAGCCTGGCTTTCAATCCACTGAGCCATTTAGCTGCTTCTCCCACATATTTTCTATCCATACAACCAATCATTTATTAAGTGCCTACTATGTGCCAGGCAATGTTAAGCCACTCATGAGATACCAAACTCATACAATGCATGATATTCACAAAACCAGCCATTTATAACAATGACAAGCATCTATTTAATAATTAAGCAAGAGAATGACATTATTGACTACAGCATATTATAGCAAATTTATGAATAATAAAATGCACATCAATACACATATTAAACCCAGATCAGTTTCCTACTGATACACTTAGTAGCTATGATGCGCAGTGGGTACACATGCCAGAAAGGGACGAGAACAAGAAAAGAAAATTCTTTCATGTGTTCAGAGTACCTCATAACTTGGTTAAAGGTGTCAATGTTATTGGTCCATTTTATGGACTATGAGGCTATTTAAAGATGCAAAGATATATTGTCAAGGACATGGGTTAGTGCCAGAGGGTACCTTAGAAGTCATCTATTCCATTCAGGAATAAACGTGACCTACAAAATTGCTTCTCTGCTCACTGCTTCACTGTCAGTCCTCAGCATTTCAACTGGGAAAATTGTCTTCTCTCCTTGAACGCAGCCTTTACAATCTTTCATGAACTCAAACCTTTAAAACTGTGTGTAGAAAGGCTGAGCACAATATTATATAGAAAAGCAACTCAGAAAGACTTAGGAACTCTGATCAACACAATGACCAACCAAAGTTCCAATGGACTCATGATGATGAAATATGCTGCCCAGTGCCAAAAAGGAGGATGTTCAAGTAGGTTTCCTTTTTTCTCTCTTTTGTTCTTTCCATCTTTTCTTCGTTTCTTTCTATATCTTTCTCTTACTTTTTCTGGTTCTTCCTTTTTAATGGACATGGTTAATATGGGACATTGTTTCCTCTGACAATTCTGTACATACATAAATACAAATATCTGTTAATGAGTTTTATTTTTCTTTCCTTTTCAATGGGTGGGGACAAGGAGGAGAAAAGGAGACAATTCAAAACTAGATAATATTTTATTATTTTTATTAAATAATTATTTTTATTAATTTTTAATTTTTCAATAATTTTTAAATTACTTATTTAATTAAAAATTTTAAATTTTATTTTTAATTTAAAATTTAAATATTTATTTAATAATCAAAATCAATAATTTTAATTAATTACTTAATTGATTAAATTGATATTTAAATAATTATTAATATTTATTGATAAAAATTTAAAAAGAATCATTTAGGCATTTTGATTTTTACTTATTTTTATAATAATAATCATTACCTTCTATCTTAAAATTGACACCAAATATTGGTTCCAAGGCAGAAGAGTGGTAAGGGGAAGGCAATGGAAATGAAGTGACTTGCCCAGGATCATACAGCTAGGAAATATATGAGGCCACATTTGAATCCAGGTCCTCTGAACTGCAGGCCTGGGCCTCTATCCATGGAGTCAGCTAGTTCCCTCTTGTTTAATCAATTTAAAAAGAAAAAAAGGAAGTGTTGGTTTAATGTGGTTAGCAGTTCTTTTTAAACTAGATAAAGGCAAAGTCCATCAAACTAGTCGTATCTGTGCTATGCAGTCAGCCATTGACATGGATGCTGTGCTATCCAATCACAATCAGAATAGAATTTACAGACAGTCTCCTACTCTTGCCATTCAGAAAACAGGGTATGAAGATGATCCATGATACACATCACAATTGGAAGCTGGAAAGTCTTTGATAAGATTCTCCATCCCATTGGTGTCCCTGAAACTATGATTCTTTAGACTCACATTTTTCTAGTTTTTAATAAGCAGAAGCTCCTTCTCTGCCTGTTCACAAAATTAAACTTTCCCCATATAAGTGAGGCATCATTCCACTTCATTGATAAAGGGTCTGAGTCCTCACATCTAGACCACAGGTCATTTTCTCTTCAATTTTGTCTAAGAGTGATGCATGAGAGTTAACATGTTTATTAAAACAGAAGCTATTTTTCTATTTTAGTAGGTATCAAAATATTCATCTACAACAGGGGCAATATCTTAGATCATTTAACAATTTATATGCATCTTTTCCCTTTACACAAACCCATTCTTTCTGTCTTGTTCATCACTAAAATGCTCCGTTTATCTTAAAAAGATCACTAAGATTTTTTTGGCTGGCTGTCTCACCTGGCACACCTGTAACACCCACTCACACACACACACACACACAAAGCTGCAGCCCATACTAACCCTCAACCATATCTCTCTACTCCAGTTTTTTCAAGGACTAGATTTTAATAAAAAACAAGACAGAGACATCACCAATGTTTTGATTTGTTTTGCTTAACTGATTTTTCATAGGGAAAGAATTTGATTTTGGGGTAGGGAAGAGGCAGGATTAGTTAGCGAGGAGTGATAGAGTTGCAAAAAAGAAAAGAATATAATAATACAGCTTAAAATACTAAAATAAAGCATTAAAACCTTCAAAGGGGGGTATACACATACAGAACAACCCTGTCAAGTTTTGTATCTATTTTTTTAAATGACAGACAGAAATTCACAGCTTCATGTTCATTTCTCTTTTTGTTCTCTGTATTTTGAAATGTGTGTTGTTATTAATGATTGTTTAGTTCATAATTTAAAAAGCAGTTTAAAAAGAACCAGGAAGACACAAAATGGTTAACCTTTATTCTAGTGCGTCTTAAGCAATGGGGAACTTAAGACCTGACAAGATACCAGTGGGCAGGGCTTTGGAGGAACCCGAGCAAGGGAAGGCGGATTCAGGGCACAGACCACCAATTGGATCTCAGTGGTTGAAAAAGGAAAGATACAGCTGGGTCTCACTCACCAGATGAGTAGATCAAACTGGGGCTGGGTTTGCTGGAGTCACTGGTGGCCAACCAGGTCTCAGTGACTGGAAGGGGGCAAATACAACAGTATTTCAGTAGCTGAAGGCATCAGTTGCTAGAGTCTCAGAGGTGATCTGCTTCAGGGCATGGCAGAAAGAAGGATGGGGTTGACAGTGTTCCTTTGATTGCCCACACTTGGACTTAGCACACTCAGGCTCTGATAAGCTCCCTGCTTTTCTTTTTCCTTGATTTACTGAGACCTCTGGGTCCTTTGGACAGCTAAATACATCACCTTATCTCATTTTCTAGTGTCTTTGCATAAACTATGTCCTTAACACCTATACCTCCCTCCTCTACTCCCAAACTGATTTGGGAGTCCTTTGCTAATATCCTTCAATCAAACATTTATTTAGTTGGGGGACAATTAGGAAGCTCAGTGGATTAAGTGCCAGGCCTAGAGATGGGAGGTCCTGGGTTCAAATCTGAATTCAGATACTTCCGTGTGACCCTGGGCAAGTCACTTCACCCCCCCTTGTGTGAACCTTAAAAAATTCTCAGACCCTACTTCATAAGGTTTGGTTAAGACCATTCCCCATTTAAACAATGAAGGGACTTAGGTCAGGAATATGAGACCTCTACTCCACCCCTACTTAAGCATACTTTAGGGGAAGAAACTCCTTGCTGAACAATGAAAAATACTTAAACCCATACTTATAGTAAGGCAAAAGTTCTTAAGCTGTGCCTATTTTTAGATCTAATACAAAAAGGTGCTAAGTACCTATAAAGGTCAGGCAACTTGTGAATTTACAAGGAGCAAAGAGGTGAGAACTTACTCAGAGATTTTTTTCAGGTGTGAACTTAATCAAAAGTTTAAGCCTACTTAGGTGTGAATTAAGAATAGTCTGTCCTTTGGAAAACGTCTACTGTGATTGGTAGATGTGAGAACTTAGGGGAGGTGACATAGGAGAAAATTCCCTTTAAAAGGAGGTCAGAAGCTGAGAGAAGGGGTCTCTCTCAGGACAGGCAGCTGGGAAAAGCTGAATTGGAGGAGGCAGCTGGTGTCTCTCTGAACACTAGAATTTTGCTTGGGGCAAATCTTGTGGTGAGTGGATTGAAGACTGACTGATCTCTCTCTCTTAAGGCTGACCTAAGCTGGCCTAGCCTTTTTTTCTCATTATTCCCTTTCTCTCTCTCTCTCTCTCTCTTTCTTTAATTCCTCATTTGTATTAATTAAAATCTCTATAAAACCCAGCTGACTTGGGTATATTTCATATTTGGGAATTTTTCCCTGGTGACCACTTTATATTTTTATTTAAAACAAGACAGTGTCTTGAAACCATATTTCTGCGGTCACAATTTAAGCCAAACCACTCTTTTATCTACCACAGTTTATAACTCCCACTATTTTAATCACTACACTTGCCCAGCCCTTACTATTCTTCTACCTGGGAACCAATTCACATTATTGATTCTAAGAGGGTAAGGCTTGTAAAAAAGGTAAGGGTAAAAAAAAAAAAGCATTTATCAAGTGGCTACTCTGTGTCAGGCACTGTGCTAAGTGCTAGGAATCAAAAAGAGGCAAAAGGCAATCTTCAATGTTTTCCTCTTCCCAAATGGCCTCTCATTTATGTGCTTATTTTGTATGTATTTTAACAGAGGCAGCATGACAATAGAAAGAAATCTGGCCATGGAGTCAGGAAAATCTGGTAATAATAGTCAGCATTTAGAAAGCAGTTTACAAAGGTCCCTTCATTCAGTCCTCACAGCAATCCTGGGAAGTAGTTAGGATTATTATTTTCATTTTACACATAAGGAAACTGAGGCAAACAGGGTTAAGTAACTTGCCTACAGTCACAAAGCTAAAAAGTATCTAAAGGAGGATTCTGACTCCAATATTCTAGACTTCAAATTCTTTCCTCTATCCAATGTGCTACCTCATTACATAGGTTTAAGTTTTTGTCCCTGACACATATTGGCTGTATAAACCTGGGCAAGTTGCCTCTTGGTACCCCTGTTCAACTCTCTGAGACTGTAAGTGGCAAAGTAGGTATCCATGAGTGGTAGTATAGGGATTTTACACACTGGGAGTTTCCTTTAATCATTGAAGTAACAGGAGAAACCAGTTTGGTGTGTGTGTGTGTGTGCGTGCATGCGCACGTGCGTGTGCGTATATTACTGGACCAAATTCAAATTCAAATTCTGCCTCAGACATTTTCTAGCAGCGTGACCCTAAGCAGGTCACAACTTTTTTGTTTCAATTTTCTCATATGTAGCTAAATGGTGCAATGGATAATTTTGGATGTGGTGTCAAGAAAACTCATCTTCAGACCCTAACTAGCTGGGTGACCCTAGACAAGTCACTTAATCCTTTTTACCTTTGTTTCCTCACCTGTCAAATGATCTGGAGAAGGAAATGGTAAACCACTCCAGCATCTTTTCCAAGAAAGCCCTCAATAGGGTTACAAAGTGTCAGACACATATGAAACAACTCAACAACAATATATACAGGAGTCCTTACTTACTCTCGGATGACGTATGTAGCATTCTGCCACCAGAGAGCCTAGACCACCCCCACTCCCATCCTGTAGAAACATGATGGTCCCTTCTTGAAAGGAGAATTCTCCCTCTACAATAGCCTGCCAGCTCCAGTGGGCTTAGAGGACATCACCCCCATTGAACTTCAGGGAAGGCTCCTGTGAAGCTTTCTGTGAAAACCTATTTAAAAACACATTTCAACTAATTAATAGCATTCAACCATAGCTAGAATTAAAAAAAAAAGGCAACAAGCCATCGATTTAAATTGCAGATGATGACCTTTATGTTGGAGACCTTTTCAAACATCCTGGTTACAGCACTGGGGGTCTGCCACTCGATAATCCTCAGAGTGATTTTCTGCAGTTAGTTTTATGATTGTCATTATGTGTTGAAATCCCCAATTTTTATGCCTCACCCCAGTTGGTATCTCCTGAGAGCCTGGTAATTAAAAAATGCCTGGAGCGAGACGAGCTCCCCAACTCCCCACCCCCTGCTGCTACATTCTTAAGAGCCTGGATCTTTGCAAAAGCCATCTAAATGAGCTGCCCATAAACCATGTTCATATAGGGAAACTGAGGTCCAGAGAAACAAAGACAACTAGTCAACCAGCAAGGTGAGATTAAATTCCTAGGATCCTGATGGCATTTTAGAGCAAGATGCCAATCATTCAAACTACTCAAATTAATTCTCCTTTGTGAATTGAGCAAAGTAGGATGCTCAGAATGGGAGGAGGGGAGAAGATGGAGAGAGAAAGGTAGGTAGGGGAGGAAAATAGGTTAAGGAATACTTTGAAAATATTCTTTGGAACTCTTTTTAAAGAATGTCAGTCTATTAAGAGCCAGGCACTGTCCTAAGTGCTGGAGATAGAGCAAAAGACAAAAACTATCTGGTGCTCATAGTCTACTGGGGGAGTCAACATGCAAACAGCTATATACAAGTAAGAGATAGAAAGGATAAGTAGGAAATAATCAGTGAGAAGGTGATATTTTAGCTGTGAATTGAAGGAAATCAAGAAAACCAGGGAAAAGAGGGGCTAGGCTTCTGGCACAGAGGTACCCAAAGATGGTAGATGGAGTGTTCTGTTCAAGGAAAGATAAGAGGCTAGTGTCACTGAGTTGCAAAGAATGAAGGTGGGATGGAAGAAGTGGGAATAAGGTGTAAGAAGACTAGAAAGGTAGGAGAGGATTGCCTATTCATATCCTTACACTGGTCTCAGACATTTATTAGCTGGGTGACCCTGAACAAGTCACTTAACTCTATGAACTTTGGTTTCCTCAACTGTAAAATGAGCTGGAGAAAGAAATGGCAGACACCTCCAGTATCTTTGCCAAGAAAACCCTAACTGGCATCACAAAGAATCAAAAATGACTGAACAACAACATCCCTTTGACATGCCTTTTTCTAGTAGTCATAAAATTATAGAGCTTGAAAAGGATTCTCAATTCCCTTGACAGCAACCATGGTACAATGGATTGAATAATGTACGTGTATCACTTTCATGTCATGGGGGCTAGGAGTGCAGTGCTCTCAGCGATCTGGAAAATCTGCATACAATTTTTGGTCCTCTCCTGATGCTAGAGAAGAAGTCTGAATTTTTTTTCTTTTTTAAGATGTTTACAGCATCTTATTATAAAATGTGGGTTAAAGTATTTGGTCACAGGCTATATATGAAGGTATCTCTGAGCTTCTGGTCTTTGTGTGTCATCTGTTGACTTCATTGTTCTTTTCCCAAACTTTTTTTACTTATTTTACCTTTAAAAATAAACTCTCTATATTTATGGTATTAAGAGAGACAGTGTACAATGCTATTTATGTGTATTTCTGAGTTTCTAAACTTTTTCTGTGTTGTCTGCTGGCATTCACATACCTTCTGTTGCTTCTGCAAAACTCCCCAAATTTCCCATAATTTCTTATGCCAACCCACAATATATTTAAACCACGATGAGGAAAGTCATGATGAGGAAGGGATACCTGTATTAGGAATTAGAGTGTGTGGGTCCAATTCCCACCTCTGTCACTTGTGATCATGGGCAAGGAACTTAAACTCCCTGGGCCTCACTTTCCTCAGCTGTAAAATAAGGAAGTTGGACTAACTGACCTTTAAGGGCCCTTCTAGATCCTATAAACCTTGAATGGTAGTCATGAAACTTCTTCTTGGATACATGTAGTGACGGGAAGTTCAGCACCTCAGTTTATTCTATTACTGGACAATTCAATTTAGTTCAATAAGTGCCTACTGTGGATAGCTAGGAGACACAATGGATAAAGCATCTGGAGACAGGACACTCAATTCATGAGTTCAAATCTGTCCTTATATACTTCTTAGCTATGTGATCCTGGACAAGTCATTTAACCTTGATAGCTTCAGTTTCTTTATCTGTCAAATGAGTTGGGGATGGAAATGAAAAACTGCTGTAGGATCAAATGAGGGGTCACGAAGTCAGAAATGAAACTAAAAATGACCGAACAGCAACACTGACTGTAAATGGCAGATAAGGAACTAAAAATCCCCAACTCATAGGATTTTGGTGGGGAATGTTTTTGTTTTTTTAAATACAAAAATTGTTTGTCCTAAAAATGTGAACAGCTGTTATCAACACCAGGATCTTTAATCCTGCTCTATCACCAGCACCATCAGGGATGCAGCACAGTAGATAGAGGAATGAGCTATGAGTTAAGACCCAAGTTGAAATCTGGTCTCAGCCACTTCCTAGTTGTGAGGTAGCTCAGTGGATTGAGGGCTAGACCTTGAGAAAGGAGGTTCTGGGTTCAAATTTGACCTAAGATAATTCATAGCTGTGTGACCCTGGGCAAGTCACTTAACCCCTATTATCCAATCCTTAAAATTTTTCTGCCTTAGAACCAATATATAGAAGGAAGATAAAGGTTAAAAAATGACGAAAGGGGTGGTTTTTAGAGAAACCTATAAAGACTTTTATGTTGATGATACAAAGTGAAGTGAGCAGAACCAGGAGAACAATTTATACAATAACAATATGTAAACAGCTTTGAAACACTTAGGAACACTGATCAATGGTAATTACCAACTAAATGCTAAGGGACTCCTGAGGAAACATACCTCCTGACAGAGAGGTGATGGACTGAGGATTATTTTTTTGGACATGGCCAATGTGGGGATTTCCTTGGCTATGAATATTCATTATATGTTTATTTTATTGCTCTCTTTTTCATTGGGGGAGGGAATGAAAGGGAGTAAAAGAAATTTCACAAAAGATAAGGAAGTTGAGCTTTGTGGCTTCTGAGATTCCTATGAACTCAAAAGTATAATCCTATGACTCTTTGGACCTCAGTTTCATTCTCTGTAAAATGAGGAAGTTGGCTTAGATGACCTCTAATATTCCTTCTAGTTCTAGATCTAAGATCTTATGAAACTACTTTCTGTCTCTGAGTTTCAAGTTCCTCATCTGTAGAAAGACAGTGGAGTAGATGATCCCTTCTAACTCTAAATCTTAAATCCTATGATTTTTTTTTCAGTGAAGGCTTTTGTTTTCCTAGGCTTGGAATGGACCGTGGGTTTTGTGAAATGAACTCACATTTCTATAATACTTTAAGGTTTACAAACATTTTATGCACATTAACTCATTCTATCCTCATGAGAACCTTGTGAGGTAGATACCACAGGTATTATTATCCCCACTTTACAGATGAGAAAGTTAAGGCTCAGACAGGTTCAATGACTTGCCCCAGGATTACCCAGGGCCAGACTGAGGGGAACACATGCTCAGTTACTCTTCAGTGCATCTTGTTATTCTCTAGGGCTAGAGGTTCCCATATGGGTCAGAGGAATTGTGGGGATAGGGGAAAGGATTTCTGGGAATGGAGCCTACTGTTGGAGCCAGCATTATCTACTGGGTCTTCATCATGCTTGGAGTCAGTTTTGGCAAGAGCCCCAGAGAGTAGCTGCATTGAACCACCACCAGCTAGCTCCATATTCTCACCCTTGGCAAAAACAGCTCTGGCAGTCTCTGAGCTACAGAAGGGAGAGAATTTCAGAACTGCTACTTGTCAGGGCAACCAAAGGCCCCCTGCCCTTGCAAATTCTGATATTACTGTGACAGCTGAAAGTGCCTTCCTGAGGTTCCCTGCTGTTGATGACAATGCCACCTCATGTTGGTACTGGGCTTTATACTTTTCAAAGCCCTCTTGTGGGCATTTCATCACTTGATCACTGTAAAAATCCCTTAAGAGGCAGATAGGGACCATTTTGCAGATCTGAAACTAAGGCATTTAGAGGTTAAATGACTTGCCCAATGTTATACAACTCACACATGGCAGAGATTGGACTAAAATCCTATTCTCCTGACTCAATCCCATGATCTTGTCCTCTGCTATACAATCTGTCTCCCCCAGCCAGTTGATATTTTTTTAAAGCCCTACTTTCTATCTTAGTAACAACTCTAAGATAGATGGGCAAGGGCTAGGCAAGAGGGGTTAAGAGACTTGCCCAGGGTCACATAGTGAGGAAGATTCTAAGGCCACATTTGAACCCAGGTCTTCCCAACTCCAAGCCTGGCACTCTATCCACTGTACTGCCTAGCTGCCCCTCTTAGTGTTCTTTTGATGGGCAATCAGAAACTGATATCCCCATTCATTTACTCTTCCCCCTACCCCTAATTCCATAGCAGCTGGGGTTCCTCTGCCAATTCTAGATACTGAATTCTTTGCTTTGAATTCTTCTTGCCAATGGTCATAGATCTTTCTTTCTCACAACACTTATCCCTGACCTAGAAGCATATTCAATCAAATAAGGTTGGCTGACATCCTACTATGTGCAAAGTACATTCTGCAAGTCAGGGAGTTGGAGAAGGTACTAGAGTAGGAAAAGAGTTGGGCTATGAGTCAGGGAACTAAGATTCAAGTCTGGTAAAGTATTCTTTTACTAACTGGTTTTCTGTCTTTGGGCTTGTGTCCTCTCTGGGTAGCAGTTCCCCATTTCTAAAGTAAAGGGTTGTCCTGGTTGATAAAGAAGCAGTTAGCACAGAAAATAAAGCATGAGATTTAGAGCCAGGGAGATTTGGGTTTGCATCTTATTTCAGCCATTTACTAAGCATGTAACCCAAGATATGTCGCTTTAAGCTCTCTTAAGCCTCAGTTTCCTCATCTGTAAAATGAAGTTGAACTGTACCTCATGAAGTAATTGTATATAAGGAATTCTGCAAGCCTCAAAGCACCATAAAATGCTAGCTGGTACTATTATTGTTATTATTACTATTTCAAGGTCCCGCCCAGCTCCAGCTTTCTCTTTTCTAACCTAGCTCTGTCATTCCTTTTTCTAAGGTTCTTTCCAGCTCTAATATTCTGTGCCCAATGTTCTAAGGTCTTAGGTCCCTCCCAGTTTTGGCATTCTCTGTTCTAAGACTCCTCCCAGTTCTGACATCCTATGTTCTTAGATACCTTCAAGTTCTGGTATTCTCTGTTCTGAGGCTCCTCCCAGCTCTGATATTGATGCTCTAAGTTCCCTTCCAGTTTTAACATTCTATGTTCTGAGGCCCCTCCAAGCTCTGACATTCCTTATTCTAAGATCTCTTCTAGGTCTGACATTTTCTGTTCTAAGAATCCCACAAGCTCTGTGATCTGCACAAGTTATTGAGCAAGGAAATGACCTGATCAGACATGGGCTTTAAGAATATTAACCTAGTTACTGTGGAAAAGATTGATTAAAGAATCAGGCAGTCAACAAACATTTATTAAGCCCATTCCAGGCATTGTGTCAGGTGCCAGGGACACAAACAAAGACAAAACCGTGGTTTCTACCCTCGAGGAGCTCCCACTCTAATGAGATAGGCAACAGGCAAACATCTATGCTCAAACAGAATATCTACAGAGTAGCTGGAAGGTAATCTCTGAGATGGAAAGATGAGCAGTTGAGAGGGGGAGGGACCAGGAAATGCCCCCTACTAAAGGTAGGATTTGAGCTGAGTCTTGGAAGAAGATAGGAGATGGAGCCATCCAGTGCTGGCAGCCTTCCTCTGATCACCTGAATATTTCCTGCCTTTCTAGTCCCTCCTTCCACCTGGCATCTGTTATTATCCATTGTTCTTGGTACATGAGCAGCCCATCTCCCTTTATGGTCACACATGTCCTTATTAATGTCTTTTAAACCATCCCTCAATGGACAGTGATCATTGTTTATATGCTGCAATCTCCATACCCCAACCTGGCATCCTTTCATTGGCCTTAACGTCCCTTGAAATTAATTTGTATCCTTAGGAGATAGTGTTGTTCCATGGCTTGCAGACATGTAGCCCCTTTGGGAATATATTACCATTAAAATAATGTGTTCTTGTAATAGCTAGGGACCATTAAAAGCACAAAATTTCCCCAAGGCAATCCAGCTCAATTTTTCTCTCCAATTCAATTCTGGGCCTAGAGTATAGTCCTGCCAGGGCACCTGTCCAAGAAATACATGCTGATGAACTTGTCCCATGGGATCCCCAGTCAACTGTATGTCCTAATCTGGGTCTTTACATTGTTCATCCACTTGGCTTTTCCCATGTGGATGACTAGGAGAAGTGATTTAGAGTTACTCCTCTCATGAGGAAGCCATGTAGTATGCCAGGGCCAGAATCACTCAGAGGCATTGTGGTATGATAGAAAAAAGATTTGGGTTCACATCCCTCCTCTGATGCTCTCTAGCTCTGTGAATGAGGTCACTTAAACTCCCTATGCCTCAGTTTCCTCTTCCTAAAATGAGGAAATTGGATTAAATGAACTCTGAGGTCTCTTCCAACTCTAAATCTAAAATCCTATGAGTTGTTACCAATCATTCTGGACCAAGTCCTTTTGATCCAAGATCTCCAACATCTCTCATATCTGTCCACCTCTCTAAATTCCCTTAGTGACCGTCCTAGTTAAGCTTAAGCCTCCACTATGACTCACTCAAAATATAAGAGCAAACACCTAAAGAATTTTCTCCTGTTTTTAAGTCCCCTTTACCATTCACTCAAACTATAGGACTAAATTCCTAGTAAGTTTTCTCCTCAGGTTTCAGTTCTTCCTCTACATCCTGCCAGACAACTATTTATTATACATAGATTTGGATGTTACTCCTCTAATAAAAAACAAATCTTCAATGGATACTTGTTGTCTCTTAAATAGAACTCAGATTTCTTTGTTTGACATTGGAGACCTGCCATAACCTGGTGTCACCTTGTCTTCACAGTCTGATTTCATGATAACTCCTTCCACGTGCTCCACACACTTCAGACAATGTTGTTCATCTCAAATATATACTGGGAGGACCTGCCTTCCT